>NC_133870.1:4452316-4520506 GCF_044706935.1 Curcuma longa | reverse complement strand
CAAAAAATTAGGCATTTTATGATGAATTTTAAAAAATAATTCATTGCAGAAATATTTTATGATGAATTTTATGATAAAATATTTTTTGTAGGTAATATGCCATCGTCAAATTTTGCGATGAAATAATATAAATTCATCATCAATTTTGTAATAAATTAATATTTTATTGTTAAAGTCGTAAATTTTCGATGAAAATATGTATCGTCGTAAAATTTACTCATGCAAATCTGCGATGAAAGTCAATTTTCATCGTAGAGATGCAACGAAAATGATGTTTGTCGTCAATTTTTATTGTCAATTGATGACGAAATTAAGTTTGTCGTTATTTTGTGATGAAAATATTTTTATTACCAAATCGATGACTTAAAATTTATTCGTTGTATATCCATGATTGGCGATGAAAGTGTTTTCGCCATTAAGTTGGCGATGAAAATAGGTATTCATCGTAGAGTTGTGATATACAGTGTTTTTTCGATAATTTTGTGATGAAATTATTTTCATTGCAGAATTTATCGTAAAAAATAATAGTTTTTTTAGAACCTCTCTATTCTTTCATTTGATCATGTTTATAAATATCCTATTTATAACAAATACAATAAATTCAATCCAACACTCCAAGATATAGCATTCTAATACATTTTAACAATCCAAATAAAATTATATTTGTTGTATAAGTCAAAACAAGCAACTTTTTTAAAGAAACATACAAGTCATATTTCATACAACACTAATATTCTAATCTTAACAAGTCAAATTTAAATGTTATAAAATAAATTATTATATCTAATATTCAATTTAAATTCATTCTATATATCCAAATAAAAATATCTCATAACAAATAGTCTTAAAACGGCAACAAAATACACATAAATGTCGTTGCCATCCTTGCTGATAGATATTTTCTTTTCTTTTCATGCTTCTTTTCCTATATCATAAAACAAACAAATAAAAAATATCATTTTGTACGAGAAAAATCGTTATATAAATTAATACAAAACTTAATAGGTAAAGGTTTACTTCTTTTGACATGAATTTTTAAATTTTACTGTATTTTTAAATTTATTTAAAATAAATTAACACTACTAATCAATAATACAAAAATGAAGAATTCACAAACTTAATCAAATAACAAATGTTCAAAATACTTCTATGAAAAATAACATTTATACACAATTAGGATCATGAAGAATTATCACCACTATCGTCATCGTCGTCATCATCATTAGAATCAGGAAGAACTTGACTTGAAACGGAGTCTAACTGAGATGTCGCATTTTGAAGTTCTATTATTGACGTAATTTTCTTATTTCTTGATCCTTTTACAATATTATTCTTTTTAAATTGCTAACTTCTTCAGTCAAGTTTTCTATTTGTATCCTTACTACTAGTGGGGTGGAAGAAGATGCATTAACAATTCTATGGATTCTGCTTAAAAAATTCATTCTCAATATCTTTCCCTATTAGATCCCCATTCATCTCCAGTCATATATTCAGATTATTCTTAATGAAGGATTCAAATTCATCATTATCATCACTAACACTTGAACTTCCCTGTGCTAGTTCTACTTTATCATATTTTTCCTATATTATCATGAAAAATTAAAAATAATTAAATTTATAATAATAATAATTTAAAAATATATATAATATTGATTATATCTAATAGAAATCACATTTAATATAAAAGAGAGTAAGTGCATAGCTATTAGAATCTAAGTTAAAAATTAAGATTCAAGATTAATTTAAATCTTAATTGTTTTAGTTCTATTTCTGCTTCAAGCTTTGTCTTTCTTTTGAAATGTGCAAGTGAAAGTCTCTATAAATAGTGATTCCTTTCCTATTTTCTTGAGCTAAAAAAATATTGTTAAAAATAATATAATAAATTCGTTTTAAAATTAATTAATAAATTCGTATTTATAAAATATATATATATATATATATATATATATATATATATATATATATATATATATATATATATATATATATATATATATATATGCAGATAAGTCTCCAAAATTATAAGTTTGATTTGTTTTATTCTGCAGACTCTATTGTTTGCTTTCCTCGATTTGTCAAATGTCGGAGATCCTAACTTAATTTTCCTCGATGATGCAGGGTGATTTTTTCTCCTAATCTTCACATGATTATGTACATGTCAGATGTGATCTTTATATTTTTTTCTTATTTTTTTTATTTCTAATTCTTTGTTCGGGTTCCAATTAAATATCCGCTAGAATGAAAAAATAATTGATTATATATTCACTTTAATTTTATATACAAATTGAAGAAGATATATACTTTAAATTCCTTCCACCAGAATGTTTTTATGGGTGTTAGAGTGTTTGTATATATCATTGAAGCCCTTTCTTAATGGTTATTCATTATTTTATTTATCTCGCGAATAACACATACAAAATTTGAAAATTTATAATAAAATTATAAACAAATATTGTTAAATAATTAAAATAGTAGTTGAAAAAATAAAATATTTTTAAATACTTATGAATCTTCGTGAGAGATTATATTCTCTCGAATATTTTGCATTTCAGTAGCGGACTATCTATTCGAAGGTACTGGTGACTACAGTGACGATGAATCCGGTGAACGTATTGACGAAGGTGCATGGGAAAGTCCTACCTGATCAGGGAGGGTGTAGATGGTGGATCCTAGGTGCCAAATAAATTGTCCAGGAGTACTCCGTTTGTGTTCACCACGTTGAAATTGTCAATCAAAAATTATTAGGATAAAGTAATAAATATTATTTCATAATGAAGAATATAAAAAACTTTATCATATTTGCTAATAGACAAAGAATGTGCGAAACCAAACACCAAGATGCCACCTATACTGACTTATAAGAAAAACTACAGTGGATTAACAGATAATCAAAATATTTAAAAATGAGACAGTATATAGACAATTAATTGAGCTACGAGTTATATAAATGTACAGATTAAAATTAAATTTACTAATAAAAAATATATTGCCATTTTTGAAAATTTCTTTATTTTTTTATTATATAATAATATTAAAGTCCTTATTCTCATTGACATTCTCATCATCGTCGTGGTCGTTATCGTCATCATTATTATTATCAGATTCATTCTCATAAATTTCCCTTACATCCACGTTTATCACTACTCCGTTGGGATCTTGTAATGTTGAAATAATATATTTCTCGGTTTGAAATGTGTTCGCAACTTCCTCTTGTTGATATCCCAAATAAAAGATTATACGGAGTTAATATAACTGACCAACAAGAATAACCTTCATGATTTGACAAATGGACGAATCAATCAGTATAGAGACCTAACCTAATGTTACGAGTCTCTTTTGCATGTCAAGTCATATATTCAGCAGTGACTTCTGATGTATAAAGTATTTGTAATCTAAGTGTTAAAGGCAAATAAAATAATTGAGTATATGATTTACATCGTTATTAACTCCTGTTGGTTATCTTGTGCCTAACTTGATTACAAAATTTACAAACATCTGCATTTTGATCATTTTCCTAATATATCATACAACCATCTCTGCAAATTCAATCATTTCCATCGGAAGACTTAATTCTTTTATAAATTTTTCATGACTGTAAAAATTATTGAGCATTATATGATCACGGGGTAATACTTCTCTAATAATTTGAACAAAATTATTAAAATAATCTTTAGACATATTATATTCTGCCTTGACATTCAACAGTTTTGCGGTGAGATAATTTAGTATGATTGTCATAACCAGCCCATACAGGTTCATCTACAACACTCAATATTTCTTGAAATTGGAGATATGTTTTATTATTCACATTCTCATCAACACTTTGTTCTTCTACCTCTCCCAACGATGATGTATGAGTAGTAAATATTTATTCGACTATTGGAGGACAACTAGAACTTGCAATACTTGATTCGGAAATGAAATTTTAATCCGCTACATCAATTATCATCTTTTGATATCAATTTAATTTATTATAATAATTTTGATCCCTACTAACTTAGACGTGTATGTTTTATCCATAATTTTCGTCAAATATGAATGACTCACTATAACATGTGCAATTATAGTGATTCGAAGTAAAATCAAATCTACAAAGATATTTTTAAACTTTATTAGATTATAAAAATTGACCATTGTGATATTTTTTTTATACGGACACCTTATCTTATCCTCATCCAAATATTCAACATTACTCCAAGCAAGATTTATAAATTGTTCCAACCCACTAAAATCTCATAAGTTAAACCTTGACGTTCAAGTATATTCTTTTTATACACCCAACTCTTTTCTTTCTATATTTTTCCTTTTTTAAATTTATTAGCATATTAAACAAAACTACTGGATATAAAAGTTAGTACCTTATTAACAACAATAACATAATTTATTATTATTAAAATTTTAAAACAATAAGTAATATTACAGAACGATTGCATACCTATAGCAGATGAACAAAAATGAGTGTCTCCAAATACTTTAAGCTCACGTCAAAATAAGACCTACATAAATAACATTACGAAGTCAACAATATCAAATATGTAAATTATGTTTAATTGCATGTATTGACTAATAAATAGCAAGTGATAGGTAGTTTAGGTGGGACTGAAATGGTTGCAAGTAATCTGTACCACCTATAATGGCGAAATTTTAAAATCCAAGAGTAAATTCAAGTTGTAGTCACCTTTTATATTCTTGCATAATAATAAAATATCTAAAATTTTAAATTGGATGAAGAATAAATCATAGGTACCATTGAAGCTAGTGCTCGCACTCGACTCGCCTTAGCTCTCATGTTCGGATCACCTCAATGGTTGCCTGACCGATCGATCAACCCCTATGGTTGGGCCGCCCAACCCCACCAATCGAAGCCAACCCAACCCCACAGGTTGCCCCACCTCAATGGTCAGCCGGTCAGGCTCATCAACATGCCGATCGACCTCAGCAGACGACCCGACCAACCTGATTGGTCGACAACTGAATTAATCGATTGTAGGGAGAGGAGAGGAAGCTTACTGCCAGAGTTATCGAACCCCTCATTCGTCGCCTAGGTTGTCATCGTTGATAGTCGCCATCGAGATCGGGAGTGGGAAAATGAGATTTTGCGGAATGGGAATCGGGTGGAATTTGGATTAGGTTAGGGTTCTTGACGATGAATCTATATTCGTCGCTAATTTGACGATGAATCCGGGATTTATCGCCAAATGATTGTAAAGTGGAGCAGGAATGTGCCAAATGCTCGTCAAATAGGCGATGAATTTAAAATTTATGGTCGCCTATTTTTGATGAATTTTAAATGCATCATCACTTTGTGATGAATTTTAAATTCGTCATCAATTTGCGATGAATTTGATGATAAAAATAGTTTTAGTGACAAATTTGATGATAAAAATTATTTGTTGTTAATTCTGTGATTAAAATATTTTTATCGTAAATATCATTGTTAATTAGTGATAAAATAATTATTTATTACTAAATTTATTATAGATTTATAATAAATTATTTTCGTCATTAAAATTCATCATTAATTAATTATTTTTTTTATAATGATAGACTCAAGAGATAATTCTTGGTAGTTATCACCATGTATAACTAGAAAATAAATTTAAAAAATATCTCATTGTAAAAGATCACATTAATAAATATGCAGTGGATATTTATTATGTTAACATTCAAGTATTGATAGCACATATTCCATGAATAAAGATTTTCTTTCAATATAAGGGCTACGGGAAGCATATGAAAATTATTAATTGATTTTGTGTAGCATATTTTTTTAGTCATGTAAGATATTCTTTAAATATGTTGATATTCTTTAAATAAAACATATATCATTTTAGTGCACATAAAGTACTCATGGAAAAAGTTATGAAAATGATTTAGAGGGCGAGGGTTTGAATCCTGGCAAAGCTAGGCAATATCCTTTTGCGTCGTGATCAACTGCAGTTTCTCGATTTACCTCATCACATATGGTCGTAGGGCCGACCGTGTGGAGCCACTAAGATGGCGGATTCCACTTTTTTGCAGAAGATGAGAATTTATTCATGGAGTACTTAATCCATAAAATGCTCATCATAAAATATTTTTCATTAAACAAGTTCAATCACTGTATATGTTTTTGAACTTTGGAGTTTGTCACTAATGTAAATTAATGGTCATAATAAGATATTATTAGATAAAAACTCATATTAAATCATTCATGAACTAAAGTGGTCCACGTGTCATGCATTCACACATATATCTTGAAAGCATTTATGCTTAATTTTTTTAATGGTAGCAAACAAGAGTTTTCAACTGCATAAAAAGCGTAGAACTATCAAACGAGTTCATCATAGAGACGGATTAACTCGTTAGAAATCCTTTATACGGCGGGGCAGGACGAATTGATCCATCAATTTACGAGTTGAAAAATTTTCAATCCATTCTAGCTAACTTAAGATGGATTGCGAGTTAGGTGAGTTAATCTACAGATCTGTTAAAAAATAAAAAATATTAAAATTTTTAAGTTTGGATTGTAGTTTAAATGGATTAAGTTAAAATTTTTAAGTTTAGATTGTGATTTAGATGGGTCAAGTCCACTAATTCATTAAATTTATTCTTTAATTTTAAATTTTTTAAAAAAATTAAATTTTCTCAACCTACGGATCAATCTACGCGGGGTCGTGGGCCGATCCACATAGGTTGCAGGCCTAGACGGATCGATCCATCTGAATTCATCTTAAAATAGATTAATATAATTTCAACTCAATCTATTTAAATTATTCAGCAGAACGAATCAATCTGACAGACTTAAATCAAATTGACAACTCTACTTTTGTGACGAAGGTTACTCTAGTCTAGTTAATTGTTAGGACTCTATTAAGTTGTATGAAGTATGAAGTTCCATTACAGATGGCAGATATTGTGGAAGATAAGATTCCAGTGCAATTGTGCAAATCAAGCAAGGAATGTAATCCAAAGTCATGCTGTTCCTTTCTTCTCACCAACGACAAGAATTTTTACAATTTTGAGCGAGAAGAGATATATAGGGGGAAGCGAGGGGGAGAAGTTAAAAGCTTATTAGTTGGTTGATCGGATGGCGGCGGATTGGGGGCCGGTGGTGGTGGCGGTGGTGCTCTTCGTGGTGCTGTCGCCGGGATTGCTGTGCCAGCTGCCGGCGAGGGGGCGAGTGGCAGAGTTTGGCAACATGCAAACGAGCGGCATCTCCGTTCTTATCCACGCCGTCTTCTTTTTCGTCCTCATAACCATCTTCCTCCTCGCCGTCGGTGTCCATGTCTACTCTGGAAGATGAGATGATCTGCACATCGACCATCGCCCATAGCTTAATCCCTCTGTTTTGGTGAAGATTAACTGCCAGGAGTGAAATTTGTTAGAGATCGACTGTAATCTTATGGGTTGGTATTCATTAGAATGAATTCAAGCTTTGACTGAGTGACCAACTTATCCCAGGTGAGGAACTCCAAATCGAACAAAGCTATAGTTCTATTTGATAGATGTTGCACTGTTTTTTCATGACTGCGGACTGTCTTTCTTCTAAAATGTAAAAGCATAAGACCACAAACTAATCCATCTATGCCCTCTTCTCACCTTAATTTTTTTAAAAAAAAAATCCGATTTTCAATTTTTGTGAGCCACTTAATTTTGAGATGGACGGCCCGATTCATATTCCGTCCATCAAGTAAATTTAGTATCATTAATAGAGTTGTCAAACGGGTTAATATGGGATGGGTCAATCTGCTAGAAACGTAATCCGTCATATGACGGGGCGGAGCGGACCAACCCATTAATTTGATGGGTTAGAAAATCTCCAATCCAATCCAAAATGTATTGTGGATTAGGTGAGCCAACCTATGGACCTGTCAACAAATAAAAAAGTATAAAAAATATTAAAATTTTTATGTTTGAATGACAATTTAAATAGATCAAGTTGAATTTTTTTAATTTTGGATTATGGTTTAAACGGGTCAAGCCTGTTAGTGCATTGAGTTTTCTACTTTAATTTTAAATTTTAAAACAATCAATAAATTTTTTCAACTCAGAGCTAATCCAAGCCCATCATAGATCGATCCATGCGGATTGCGGGCTTAAACGAGTCAGCCCACCTGAACATACTTTTAAAATTGATTGATAAAATTTCAATCCAATCTGATTAAATTATTTAGTGGAGTAGATCAATCTGATGGGTTCAACCTAAATTGATGGTTCTAATTATCAATAGTTCAATCGTTATAGATGTGTTTGGCGTGAGAATTAAATTATGCTTATTTAGGAATACATTCAATCTTTTACCATTACATCAAGTCCGGGGCCCTCTTCTCACCTTTAATGAACAATGGAAAAAAAGGTGAAATTTAGTGTTTTTTTAATTTTAAATCTATAAGTTTAGGTATGCTCGCACTTTAATTAATATAAAATTAGATCTCATTTGAAGTATATTAATTCCTTTTCAATTAAAATCTCATAAAGTTAGTTCATGACTAAATAATAATTGAATGGAGCACCATATCTATAAAGATGATTAGCTCATGACTAAAAATAATTGAATGAAGTACCATATCTATAACAAAGATGATTAGCTCATGACTAAATAATAATTGAATGGAGCACCATATCTGTAACTAAGATTATTCGATAATTTACTGTACTGCATATTCAAGTTTTCATAATACATTTTTACATAATTTTCATATTTACTAAAATACTTAAGCGTTTTCTATTATGCCCCTTTTTATATGATTGTACATTCATCAATAATCGATTGTGACGTGGATAGTTGACTACACTAGTCGATTGTTGAACTTGTTGTGCTCGATTTGTGGATGTCAATCAATTGTGCCACTCAATTGTGAATTTCTTCGAGTTGTCACAAACTTGGACAATTAGTTAATTAATTCTAACACATTAGTCGACTATCATAAATTTAATATCCTAATTTTAATATCTTAATCCATGTTTGACGACATGGTTACACTTAGAATAAGGGAAAGAGTGTAATGAATTTAGTTTGAAGTGTTTCTGAAGTGTCTAAGATCACTAGCAAGTTTTGATTAAAAACTCATTGATAGACCTATAGTGTCTAGAATTTCAAAAGCTCAGTATGACCTGGAGTCCTATGAATCCTTTGTTAGTGTTGATGAGTAAATATAATAGACTTAGACCTTTTAATGAGTTTATGTCAAATTATCTCAAAGTTATAAAGATTTTAAAAATCTACAACGCTCAATTTAGATTGCGAAATCTAAGTTTGAGGGCACAATTACACTCAGGAAATTTCTAGTAGTGTAATAGTCTTGGTTTAAAATGATTTGAGATTTCTAAGGTCAAAACTCACTGATGACCTTAAACACTTCAGAATCATTTCAAATTATGACCATTATATTTTTGAAAGTCTCTTGAGTGTAACTATGCCTTTGGATATTTTACAGCCTAAATAAAGAGTTGTGGGTTTTTGATATTGATATAACTTTAAGATGTTTAATCACAAGTTCATTAGAGTATCTACATTTGTCATACCCATTCATCAATACCATCAAAGACTTTCTTAAGACTCCTAAATTCAAATTATATCAAGATTTTAAAATTTCAAACATGATAAAATCATCTTCAGAAACACTTCAAATCAAATTTATTATACTCTTGCATCTTTATCGTCACTAAAGTGCTAAACAGTTCAATTTAATTGCTGAAGATGATTTAGTGGGCTGTGATTGTTGAATGAGACGTCATTTCAAACTTGGTAGGACGCAGGAGACACTCACAGATTGAAGTCATCTCCCACAGCTTGACAATGCCCGGCCATGGTCCACCACCACCCGCTCTTCTCTGATGTAAAATACAGTAGCTCGAAATTTGGTATTCAGATAATAAATTTCAAGTAAAAAAGATGGTGCCATCGTTCCTTCGAAGCTGATCGATTGGTGGCACAGTGCAGATAGAAGAATAATAATGGATCGGAGGGAGGGAGGGAGGTTGGTGTCGGAGCATGAGCTGTTCCATTGGCCTGGACGTTGCGAGCTGTGCATAAACGTCAGTGCCGATAAGAATAATGGCGAAAGCAAGCTGCCTCCTTGGCGACAGCATGTCGGCCATTTAGCTTCTTGGCGTCTTATCTCCGCGTCCGCTCCTTGGATTTTGCCTAGATTCGCATGTCCTGCTCGAACAAGACATGCCTGGCCCCGATCGCCATGGATTCCGCACTCGCCGATACATGCAACCGAACAGAGCCGGTTGTCGGAGAGATTGTGAGTCCATCTCTAAATCGATCACGACAATTTCGTACTGGTTTTTAAAATATTATCATCATACTCAGAATATGTCAAACAGAGAGAGAGAGAGATCGATCGATTCACTGCCAGGAGAAGGGAAGAGCTTGGGAGGGAGGCCCTCCCCCCATCACGTTATACACGCACTGGCAGTGAAGCCCAGCTCCAGCCCCAGCCTCGCAAACAAACACATCGCCTGCTGTTCCATCCTCGGCTCCTCCTGGACCAGAAAAGGCGGTCGGCGCTGGAGCGTAGCACGAGGCTTGAGCGGTGGCGTAGGCAAGGTCTGAAACCAGGGGCTGGTGCACGGGGATCCTTCCAGCAGGCAGGATCTGGCCGATGCCCGAATCCTGAGTTCTGCTGCTGCTGCTGACAGAAGAGAGAGAGCACACTCGGAGTCGAAGGCTTGGGCGAGAACTCTGCTGCTGCCGCTCTCTGCTGAAGGTGTCGCCTTGATCATGGGCTGGAATGTGGACTGAGAGAAAGGACCGGCGTCGCCGTGAAGAAAGGAAAACGGCTTCATGTTTCTGGCGCTGGGACAGCCGGAGAAGCTTTGCTGGCTGTTGATTCCGTGTAGGGAAGGCCCCTGCGCCGGAGTTGGGGTTGCATGAGGAGGATGCATTAGGAACCTGCTGCTTCCTGCACGCAAAAGTTTAGGTTTCAGAATCTGCATTGCTTTTGTTTCTGAAATCAGTCGAACAATACAACGAATATATAGCATGCCCTGAGTGCTCGGGAATAAGCTACTGGTGTTGATGGATTCTGGTTGCGGCTTCCTCCGGCGTCGATTGTGCCCGTCCAGGCGTTTTCGGCAGCTTCGTTTCACCTCATCAAACTCCACCAGTTGGTGAAACCTGTTGCGAGAATTAACAAACACTCACATTTTTGCTTTCGTCGGAAAAAATTAAAGCTTGAGGTGGTGTTTTAGAAGCACGGCCACCGGAAACTTTATATCCAATTGAAGCAGAAGAAAGCAGAGAAGAGGTAGAGAATGGCGTGTTAAGGAAGAAGAAATTGTACTCGGTCGATGCGAGTTTGTATAGGGCAGCCAGCGCTGTTCCATTACCTGCTGCACTGTTGGCAGAAGCGCTGCTCCTGCCCACCCACCATCACCACCGGAGTCTTGGAGTGGACCTCGCAGACCTTGTGCCGCCGGTGATACTCCCGGGAGTTACTGAGGTCGGACTTGCACTCGTCGACCAAGCACGAGGCGCCGGCATTGCCGCTCGCCCGGGCTCTCCTTGACGGAGCCGCCGCCGCCGCCGCTGACGCTGCGGGGTCAGGGAGCCACCTCTCCGCCGGCCTAAACTCACCCAGCCGACCCAGTCTCAGATCGACCGAACAATCCATCACCCCGCCGCTCTGGCTCCCGAGAACGAAGCCCGGCGCCACCAGAGCCCCCATGCTGAGCTCCGCTCCCTGCTCCAGCTCCGCCATATCCCATGGCGGCACCTTGGAGCTCCACTCCATCCAAAGTCTGAGCAAATTAAACGAGGGAACGAATCTAACAAGTTCGCAAAAGCCCTGCGGCGGCGAGGTTTATCAACGTCGATCGGATGGACGCAGACCTCCTGAACAAGCACGCATGCATGGAAGGCCGATCAGAGGCGCTCTATAAGTAGAGATGAAGCTTGAGCTAGAATTATTGGAGCCGAAGCGCAGTGAATTCGGCAAAGTTACCGAAAGGAAGAGAGAGAGAGAGAGAGGAGCTGCAACTGTGGGAAAAAGTTTCAGTGACGGTGGAAGTGGACAGCATCAGCTAAAAGTGACAGGGAGTTGTAGCTATCCACTGCAAGTTGGGAAGAGAGAGAGAGAGAGAGAGAGAGAGGTTGATTTAGGTGCGCGATCATGTCACCGTGCTTCCACTTGTGCTAACATGTTTCTCTTGTCTCCCTCTCCGGTGCATTTTCTTCTTGCTGCAGAATCTCCATGGCTGCCTCTTCATATCTTTCGCCGTGTCTTCTTCTTCTTATCTTTAGAGCCAATCATGCCCTACATCACCACGTGCGCTCTGGATCAATCTTTTCTGACCAACTTTTCAAAAGTCACCCTCCATTTCATTTATTTCCATTAGCGAGACACGGCCGGTAAATTTGAAGAAGATGTCCTTTGAAGGATACACGTGTCCATAAATCAGCAATGCTTTACCGACATGAATCCAACAAAACTTGATTTCACTGTCAAGTGATCTATTATCATCTTAAGTAAAATAAATATATAATATATTATTTCAGAAGTTTCACATGATTAATCTTATGATTATCTGTAAGAGATAAATCAAAAAGTTATAATTAATTACAAGAGAGGGGGGCATTATCTCGCTTTCGTCAAGATTCAATCCTTACCCACTTCAGCAATTCTGTTCCATCATAACCAACTCAACTATGTCCCAATAACTGATCCATTATCATCGGTCCTATAGCGATAGGTAGATCCAAAGACAGATTTAAATAAGAGCTATCCTGAGCTGTAGCCCAGTCCTATGAATCTTATAATAATTTATCATTGATAAATATTTCTTTAAAGGGTTAGTGGCGCAGTTGGCTAGCGGTAGGTCTCATAGCTCTTGAGGTCGAGATTTCAAGCCTCTCTCACCCCATAATATAACTTTAATCAAAGATGAATTCATGTTGAGCTCTAATCTAATTTTAAAAAAATTAGATATATATTTATAGTCTACAATTTGGTATCAAAAAAATTAATAAGTTCTTTTTTTTTTCATTGTATTTTCATATTTAACTCAACTTTTTCATACCAAATCAACACAGTCCACCTTTAATTTCTGGATTTGTCTCTGCCCTTGATGCAAGCAAATGTGACAAGTCGCTCGGCTAAAGATATAGTCGTCAAGTTGAATTAGACCCGCTGAGTTGACCTGTCCCATCAAATAATTTAGGTGAATTGAGTTAAAATTTTATCAACCCATTTTAAGATGGATTAAAATAGGTTAACTCACCTAAACTCGCAACCCACGTGGGTTGACCCACGGCAAATTTTAATTACCCACGGATTGAAAAAATTTATTTATTTATTTTAAATTTTAAAATTAAAATATAAAACTTAATGAATTAGTGGATTTCATCAATTTAAATTACAATTTAAGTTTAAAAATTATAATTTAAATTTAAAACTTTCAACTTAATCAATTTAAATTATAATTTAAATTTAAAATTTTTAATATTTTAATAGACCCGCACAGTTGGCCCACCTAATCCGCAGCCTGCCTTGAATTAGGTTGGGTTGGAGATTTCTCAACCCACCAAATTGGTGGATTGACCCACCCCGCCCCGCCATATGATGAGCCCGCCATAGATTAGCCTGCTCTGTCATGGATTAGCCCATTTGACAGCTCTAGTGAAAAAGCCAGAGAAGTCAATCCAATGAAGAGCCCACTCTGCCTTGCGAGCGACAGCGGGCACTGTGTCGATGGCGTGGAAAAGGCACGACTTCTCCTCGTGGTCTTTGATGTAGGTGTCAAGGAGGAGGGAGTACATCTCAGAGTGGATGTTCTCGATGGCAATCTGGAAGCCGTAGAAAGCGCGGGCCTCGAGGAGCTGGACATCACGCATGAACTGGTCGGCGAGGTTCTCAAGGACAATGTCGTCCGAGGTGGCAAAGAAGGCGAGGACGTGGGAGATGAAGCGATGCTTGTCGGCGGAGAGGCGATGTTGCCAGTGGAGGAGATCGGGCGACAGATCCACCTCCTCCACCGTCCAGAAGGAGGCCACTACCTTCTTGTAGAACTCTCAGATGGAGGGTTAGATGATGGGGAACATGCAGAAGCGGTCGGGATTCTCCGCCAGCAACAGCTCGTATTCCGCTTCGATTGCTCCTCCGCCAAGAGAGGCGGCAGCCAAAGGTAGGGTTATCGCCGTCATGGTGGGGATGCAGAGAAGAAACGGGACGGTTTGGGGGGAAAAGAGACAGGGCGTGTAAGGAAGAGGTGGAGGGGGGTTTAAATTCAGGCGAGATTTTGGGCGCCATTGGAGAAATTAATTATGAGTTTTTTAAATTTAGGAGAGATTTTTTCGAAACGGCAGCGAGAATGGCGGTACTTTTACAAGTTTTGGCGCCATCAGTGAGATTGGCGGAATTTTAAAATTAGGCGAGATTTTGGTGATGGTGGGACTTTCCTTCCATATATAATATATTAAGAAAATGCTCCAATCAAATTCTATTCAATTTATTTAAAACAAATTCAGTAACTAAAAATATTTACCTATAAAAATAAATAGACATTGAAATTTATAGGTAAATTTATTTGTTTAATTTTAAATATATAGATAATTATTTTAATTTCATCAACTAGGTAGAAGTAAATAAAAATTCGATTAAACTGAATAAACCATCCAAATTCACCGAATTTAAAAATTCAATTCGATTATTTTAAAATTTTAATTATTTTTTAAAAAATTAATTAATTCAATTCGATTTTGATTTTAAAATTTCTTATTCAATTAAACTGAATAAATCAAATTAATCAAAATAAAAAATAATATTTAAATTTATAAGTAAGTAAACTTACAAATCCCTAATTAATTAATAAATTTTTTATAATATTTAAAAATTTTAGTTATTTCAACTAATTGAATCAAAAATCAAATTAATCGATATTTTATCTGTTCAATTTGTTCAATTTTTATTTAAAAATTTGATCAATTCAATTAGTTCAAAAAAATTTAATTCGGTTCAATTTCAATTAATTCAATTCAGTTCGATTATAATCGAATACTCAACCTTATCTGAACCCTCTGTTGAGAATAATCTGAGTATATGACTAGAGATGAATGGGGATCTAATGGGAGAAATATATTGAGGATGAATTCTTTAAACAGAACTCATAAAGTTGTTGATACATCTTCTTCCACCTCACTAGTAGTAAGGATACAAATAGAAAACTTGATTAAAGAGGTTAACAATTTAAAAGAAATGATATTGCAAAAAATCAAGAAATGAAAAAATTACACCAACAATGGAACTTCATAATACGACATCTTCAATTAGGCTTCATTTCAAATCAAGTTCCTCCTAGTTCTAATTAGGCTTCATTTCAAATAAATTCCTCCTAGTTCTATAATGATGATGACAATAATGGTGAAAATTCTTCGTGATCTTAATTATGTATAAATGTTATTTTTCTTCAAAATAAGTGTTTTGAACATTTATTATTTAATTAAATTTGTGAATTCTTTATTTTTATATTATTGATTAATAGTGTTAATTTGTTTCAAACAGAGTCAAGAGTCAGTGAGTTAGAAATTCATGTAGAAAGAAGTAAATCAAATGATATTTTTTATTTGTTTGTTTTCTTATATAGGAAAAGAAGTATGGAAATATAAAAAAATACCTATTATGGACGACGATGACATTTATTCATATTCTATGATCATTTTAAGACTATTTATTATGAGATATTTTTATTTGGATATGTACGATGACTTCTTAATTGAATATTAGAGAAATATAAGAAATAGATAGCTGTTGAGTTGTCACACGTTCTCAAACAAAATGAAAATCAATTTTCACATATTTTGTATGTGCATGAAAGATGGGATTTGCAGTAAGATATGTGGCTCCAATATTATCATACCAAATTTTTGGTGCAACTTTTGATGCAAGATGAAGTTAAGAAAGAAGTGATTGAAGCCAAATAATTTCAGACATTGTATTGGCTATAGCTTTATATTCAGCCTCAGTGCTTGAACGAGAAACCGTAGGTTGCTTTTTTGAATTCCATGAGATAAGGTTCCAACCAAGAAATATTGCATATCCACTAATAAAGCATCTATCCTCAGAAGAGCTTGCCCAATCCGCATCACTAAAGGCATGTAAGTCTCGATGATTGACGATATAAGAGAAAATCATGTAAAATAGTTCCTTTGAGATAACGAAGAATCCTTTTCACACCTCCTGAGTTTTGTTTAGTGGGAGCATGCCTGAACTAACAAGCACGATTTACTCTAAAGGTAATATCAGGGCGTGTGATAATGACATATTGTAAGGCTCCAACAATGCTTCGATAAACCTATGGATCAAACATAGCAGGAGAAGATGCAGAGAAAGTCATTTATGGCAATTGGTGTTGATATTGGGCGTGCTCCATCCATCTTAGATCTTTGAAGAATTCTAGTAATGTACTTGCTCTAGGAGAGGAGACAACCTTCATCATGTGGGATAAGTTCATACTAAGAAAAAAACGTGCATTACCTAGATCTCGAATAGGAAATTCTTGATGAAGAAGACGTAATAGAGTTGTGATGTCTTTTTTGATCATTGTAAGTAATTAAAATGTCATCCACATAAACAAGAAAGAATATCATAGACCCATCATTGTATTTGTAGAATAGCGAAGAGTCGATCTTAGATCCAAAAAATCCTTGACCTTGTAACTAGCTGGATAAACGATGAAACCATGCACGAGGGACTTGTCGAAGACCATATAAAATTTCTTAAGTTGACAAACATGAGATGAAAATTGTGAATGGAGGTTCCTAGTGGTTGCTCCATAAATATAGTTTCCTCAAGATGACGATGAAGAAATGCATTCGTCTAATTATCGTATAGGCCAATTAGAACTAACAGCTATTGATAATAATAATCTGACAGATGTAATTTTGATGACTGGGCTAAAAGTGTCATTAAAGTCAATACCTGATTGTTGTTTAAATCCTTTGGTGTATAAGTCAATACCTGAGCTTTGTATCGTTCAAGAGAACCATCAGCTCAATGTTTAAGATGAAAAATCCATTTTGAGCCCACAACATTCATGGAGGAAGTGTGTGGAACTAAGCTCCATGTTCCATTACGAAGAAGTGCATCTCCGAAGCCATTACACTACACCAATTCGGATCCTTGTTCGCTTGTGACAAATAAGTTAGTTCAACAAATTTTGAAGAAACCACTAAAGCTCACTGAAGGGCATGTCGAGTTTCCATTGGTGGGTAACGCGCATAGATGTCACTTAAGGGCAAAGTACGATGAGGAGCATCATCATTTGAATCACCTGTGGATGGTAAAGAGACAATAGTAGGGTGACATGGAGATTTAGATGACGAACTTGTATTATCTGATGATCCAGAGTTAGAGAGTATAATATCTGGTGATGCTTCTGAGATTGGGCACGAAATAGGTTCTAACATATTATCCCTTCTATTAGTGCATCCTGCTCTTAATGGAGTAGCCACTTGGGGTGATTCTGATGGTATAGGAGAGATTATAGAGAACCCTGGAGCAGCATCTAGGACATCCCCTCTTGTTTCATTAGGGTGTCTCATCGAATGAGCAACCTGTGGGAATTCTGATGGGATATTAGGTGGTATCAAGAAAGTACAACTGTTTCTGGAGGATGAAGTTGTTGTTGTGGATGCAAAAGGAAATAGAGACTCATAAAAAGTAACATGTCGAGATATATATATACGTCCGATCGGTATATGCAGACAATGATACCCATGGTGCAAATTACTGTAACCAAGAAAAATATATTGTTGAGAACGAGGATTTAGTTTATGTGTAGAGTAGGGACGTAGCCATGGATAACATGTGCAACCAAAGATACGTAAGAAGATGTAATTAGGAGGCCGATTATAGAGTTTTTCCATGGGACATTTATGTTGAAGCAATGGGGTAGATAGACGATTAATGAGATAAACTATAATTTAGACTGCATCATCCCAAAATTTGAGAGGTATAGATGCATGATTAAGAAGAGCCAAAGCAGTTTCGATTATATGATGATGTTTCCTCTCTGCGGAACTATTTTGTTCAGGAGTGTGAGGATATGAGATTCGATGAAGGATGCCAGAAGAGTCTAGATGGCGATGAAGTGCTTGATATTCACCACCCCAATCAGAGTGGAGAGAGTATTCTACGACCAAAATAACGTTTGACATGTCTTTGAAATCGACAAAAGATATTAAAAAGATCATATTTACGTTTCATGAGAAAACCCCATGTAAACTTACTAAAGTCATCAATAAAAATCACATAATAAAGAAGATCTTGATTTGATAAAATAGGAGCAGGACCCCAAACATCAAAATGAATTATTTTTAAAGGAAAACTAGACACATAAGAAGAAGGGGCAAAAGATAATTTATGGCTCTTTGCTTTCAAACATGCTTCACAAGAATGTGATGAAGATGCCAAAGAAGTTGGTAAATCAAACCGATTAATGATACTTTGAATGAGACATAAAGATAGATGACCAAGTCGTGCATGCCAAGCGTACTTATTTGTACATTCTCCAATGAGGACTTTGGCGGATGTAGGTTGAAGGTAATAAACACCAACTCTAATTTCTCCTCTAAGCAAGATGGTTCCAGTTGTCAGATCCTTCACAAGACAATGATGAGGATGAAATTCAAAAAACACATTATTGTCAAAATTCGTGTGATATACTAGCACATTGAAATTCAATTTTTTTATATAAACCAATTATTACAAGATTCATTTTTTAAAAGTATTTAATAATGCAATATAGAAAATTATTATATTTAATTTTTGGTATAAACTATTAATAATACCAATATATATTTATTTTCATACCAATGAAATATATGTAATAGTATTTATGATATTTTAAAAATATTTCATGATGCAACGAAATAACTTTTTAATTTTTATTATTCTACTTCTTATTTAGTTTTAATAAATTTTTATAATGTAGTACTAATTTAAATGAAAATATTAATAATGAATATTTATCTCCTTGTGTATTATCAAAGAAAATAAAATAAGAAAATATTTTTTTATTATTTCTAAAATTTATTTAGTTGTATTTATTTTAAATTGTAGATATAAATTAAAAAATTTATAAACAATATTAATTTTATATTATGATACTTTAATTCCATTTAAATATTCTCTTTCTCCTCATCTTAATAACATTGTATATAATATTAAAAATTATTTATATAATATTTATTAAAAAATATAATAAAATATGAAATATAATTAATATTTCTGAAATATAAATTATTAGTAGTAGTAATTTAAAATTTATGAAAGCACATATTTTATATATTAAAAGAATGGTCCACGAGGATCCTCGATCAAGTTCCACATAGAAATTTAAAAATTATTTTACGACTTCTTTTTATTTAATGAAGTGGATTTCAATATCCTAAGTGGTGGTTATAGAAGGCTCGAACCTTTTCCGTCCTTTTCATGATCGTCAAAAAGAAATTTTAATTTATCTAGTGTCAATCGTTATTATGGAACATATGTTCAATATTGATGGTAACATATTGGATGAATGACAATCGACTTTGTCTCTTGACTTATTGAAAGCCTAAACATTATTCAATGATTGGACCCAGCCGAAAAAAGAATTCAAAGAATGTAACTTTTAGATAATGATGAAGTTGAATAATTTGATACCAAAGGAAGGAAGTGAGTAGTAATGTCACCTCTTGAGATAAAAAGGTAAAAAGATTTAAAAACTATTTGAGTTTTGATTCCTCTATATTCTAAGAAAAATAAGTACAAATCTTCTTTTATTTATTTTTATAAATTTATATTTTTTTATTTGTATGATATAATAATATTGAACCGTGATGAATTATAAATTTAATCGTGAACTGTAAACGTCTAGGATGGTTAAGGTTAAGAGTTGACTTATCAAGAATCGTCGATCGATGGTTACGAATCAATAATTTTGAACCATTGAATCAGTGATTTTAAATCGTAGAATCTAAGTCCTGGTCAGGTCTAGAAGCGAGGGCAATGAAATATACTCCTATATTTTAAAATGTTGTTTTGGATTCGGATCGAGCGCTCCTCTTTATACAAAATGAATAAATAAATTATTAAATTACAGTTACAATTAAAATCCACAACGATAAACACGGGAAGGGAAAAGAGTGAATAATCGCATGCTAACTGTCGGCATGCCTGGCTTCCGTCGCACGTGTTCCGAAGCATCCCGAGTCACGTGCGATGGCCCACTGGGGCATCACGCGCGGATTGTGCTCGAGTACTGTTGGGATGCTCTACAGAGTCGGGGCCCACGCCATGACACCACAAAGTTTTTAAGATTACCTTTTGCCCCCTATTGTTAACTTATTTAAAAATGCATCTTATTTTTGTGTTGCCCATTCTTCCATTAACAACTTATGATAAAAATACCCACAACTTATAGCTTGATACTTATGCTTTGTTTGGCCAGAGGTAGGGGAAGGGTAAATAAGGAAAAGGAAAATTTTAACCTTTATTTGGGATGAAATAAGTTAAGGAAGGAAAGAGGAGAGAAAGGTAAGTTTTACTTTTACATGCTCATGAATTACGATAATTTCTTACACTTTGATTTGGAATATAAGGAAGAAGAAGGAGAATTTTAAAATATTTTATTTTAATTTTATCTTTATTTTAAAATATTAATTCTTAAATTAACTCATCTGTTTAGGTATCTCGTCTTTGCATTGTTGCTCCTCACACAACGCACGTCGTCACTGTTCAATGTCCAACCGTTCGCACTCCACGATGTCGACGTGCGACCCTCACCGTAAATCTCTTCGAGGATAAGATTCAAGAGGACAGAGACAGATAACTTAATGTTCTTCTTCTCCTCCTCTAAGGACAGAGACTTATCCAAAAAGCATATGTTGTGTATTTTAGGACATTCCATATTTCAACTTTTACATGCAATACTGATAGAATTTTATAATTTCCCATCTATCCTCTATATATATGCGTTGTCTTTTTTTAAGAAGTGAGAGTATTTTTATAACTTTATATATTTAACCTTTATTCTCTTCCTTTCCTCCTAAATAAGATAATATATGTTACGTTAATGAACCTTTCCATCTCTTCCAAACAAGGCGAACATAAATACTTTGTTTTCCCTCTCTTTTATTCCTTACTCTCCATTCTCTTTTCGTTAATACACCTTCTCTCATTCCATCCAAATAGATCGTTAAGTAATTTAAAATTTAGAATTGAGATGTCTTTTTTTGTTTTATAGAGATAGAGAGGCAATCGAAGGGGCACTTACTAATGGGTTACAACTCTTCCAATTGAATTCAAACTTGGGGTTTGGATTGCTTAAGGAAAAACAGTTCACCTCTCGTCTTCACGACATTGAAGGAGGCGTAAGCCTAGAGCAGTCAAACGGATTAATCCATAAAATATTAATTTAATCCGTCTAAATTATTTAATAGGACGAGGATTAATTCGACGAGTTTAATCTAAAGATTCTACTTAAGTCTCTCTTATTTGTAACTACTCTTAAGTGGGTTTGCCATTATAAGGCCCAGCATTTGGGTCTTTACTGGCAGCCCATTAGAAGCCCAAAGAGGGTTGGATAATGAAAATTCTTAATTGGATTGTCTAAATTTTTACCAAACTAATTTTAAAGATCAATAATTTCTTCTTAAGTTTGCCTACTTCTTAATTTTTCCCAATTAATCTAAATCATTTTAGCATTTTCAAAAATTAACTGCATATTTTGTGTATCATGGAGACGAAGAAATAAAGAATAAAAATGAGAAAACCTGAATTGTTTAAATGAATATTATGTCCGTCAATTTGATGATTTTATATTTGGGCAATAATTGAGTTTAAACAATGAATGAACGACTTTATCTGTTCAATAATATTTATGTTGTAATAATTATGAAATTATAATTGCTACAACACATACTTAATATATTTTAAAATATTCACATTATAACAATTATGATTTTTTAATTAATACTATATCAATTTAACATATTCATCTAATATTCACATAGTAATAATTATGAAACAATAAATAATTTAAATTTATTATGTTCAATAATATTTATATTGTAATAACTATAAATTATAGTTATAATTTAAATTTATTATGGTTAAATAATATTCATGTTATAATAATTATGAAATTGTAGCTGTTATAATTATAATTAAAATTATAAAATTTTAAATATTATAATATTTATAACGATTACGATATAGTTGTTACAATATGAAATTGCAATATTCATATAATTGACTAACCGATTCAAAATTTAATATGTGTGATAAAAAATAATAATATTAAATAATGTATACTTAAGAGTAATTTAATCATTTTAAATGGAGTCGTGGGCGTGGATCGTTCTCGTTTAAAAACTACAGCGGCGTTCTTTTGATTTTTGACCCTCTATATTTAATTTAATTAAAAATTTAATTAAAAATCCTGAAATTAGTTGCGTAAAGTTGACCATAGGCCAGTGAACTGTCATCTAATTCCAATCTCCCTAATTTTAATTTTTATTTGTTTTAAAATAAATTTAAAATAAAATTAGCATTTCCCCAATCTCCCTTCACGCGCTGCAGCCTTGACCAGTTGCGCAGCTCGCCGGAAAAAAATCAAGGCATAGGAAGTTAGAGTCAGAGGCAAAGTGCATCTCGATGGCCATGGGAGTGCCCTCGTCGGTGGCGGCGGCGGCGGCGGCCACGGCCATTACCGCCATATCACTAGCCCTAACCTTCCCATCGCTCTTCGCGACCTCCAATGCCGACTCCCCGCCTGCTCCGCCCTACGCTAATCACACCGTCGGCGGCGCCGTCGGCTGGTTCTTCGACTCCGCCTTCAACTCCTCCGCCGTCAACTACTCTACATGGGCTTCCAGCCAAAACTTCTTCCTCGGCGATTACCTCAGTACCAAAAATTCCTGTTTTTTTTTTAAAAAAACTTTATCTCTTTCCAGAATCATTTCCCCCTTTGTTTACCGACCAAAGCTGCGATCTTGATGCAGTCTTCAACACGGATTCGAACAACACTGTGATCCAGACCTTCAACGCCACCACCTACGCCCTCTGCGACTTCTCCGACGACGACGGAAACGACACCGCCTTCTACTACGACGGGAGCGGCGGGCCGACGGCGAACCTGACGGTGGCGGTGCCGTTGACGTCGGAGGGCGCGAACTACTTCTTCTCGGCGGCGGACGGGGGAGTCGAGTGCCTGCGAGGAATGCGGTTCGAGATCACGGTGTCGCACGGCCGGGGCCTCCCGCCCTCGCTGAACCAGCCTCCTCCGCCGCCGTACGTCGACTTGGCCCCTCCGCCGCCGCCGGATATAGCAGTGACCCCCACCACAGGTGGAGGGGGGAAGGCCGAGGGGCAGGCCCCACTAGCACATGCGCTGTTGCTGGTTTTGTTTGCAGGTTTTGTTTTCTAAGTCACACAGGTTTCTTTGACTGTTGTGTATCTTGATGCGATGCCGCGTTGACTTCGTGATGGAAAACTAACAATTATTTTGGAAGTTGTAGTTGATTATGATCTATAGATTTATTATGCATATTTTGGATTTCCTGGATCAAACAATGATATTAATGTGCTTGAGTCTTCTCATCTTTTTGTTAATCTTGTTGAAGATATTATTATTCCTGTTTATTACGTCATTCAAAAAAAAAAGAATATAATATGAGTTATTATTTAACTGATGGTATATATGATCAATACTGATTCAAACGATTTATGATCTACGAGATAGAAGGAATAATTGTGCAATGAAACAAGAAACATATAGAAAAGATGTTGAGCACGCATTTGACGTGCTTCAATCACGCTTTGCAATTATTACAGGACCTTCACAATTCTTGATAGAAAAATATTTTACATGATATAATGACATTATGTATTATTATGTATAATATGATAATTGAAGATCAATGTGATTTAAATGGACCAATCGTGAAACACTTTGAGGTGTCAATTCTAGATGTTGAGTCAGTAGTAGATGATCGTATTCAATTTGAAGATTTTTTAATTTGATACAGATAAATCAAAGACAAAGAAGTTCATATTGTTCTACAAAATAAATTAATTAATCATATATGAGAATAGTATAGTAATTCTAAATGTTAAAATTTTATAATATTGTATTTTTAATTAAGTGTCATTGTCTGTTTTATATTTGTAATATATTTTATCTTGTGTGATTTTATAATATTTTTAAAATATATTTATGTCTGAATAATTATGTAATAAATATTAAAAATAAAAATTATAATAATTATAAATATGAAAAATTAACTTATTAAATATAAATGAAATAATAATTTTAAATATAATAATTATCCTAAATTAAATTAAAATATATGTGGATAATTAAATTATGAATAAAAATAAATAGAATATTCTAAGAAATATTCTTTTTTGGTGTGAAATTTTTTATTTTTTTTATTCTATAATAATTTCTCATCATTAATTATTGTCAATTCTATAAATTTCATTAAATTATCTCTTCACATGAGGCAACATAGTATGTCTGTATAGACGAAGATAACACACTCTCACCTTAGGACCTCATACGGTCGGTCTCTTGATCATCTGTGAGGAGGTAAATCAAGAAACTGCAGTTGGTTACACGACGGTGGAGGGTAGTGCCTCGATTCGTCAAGATTCGAACTTTTATCCTCTTCTGTAAATTTATTCCGTCGTAATCAATTCAGCTATGTTTTCGGGGTGAAGATAATACACTCTTCTATAAAAAGGTGAAATTCGCCATCACGGTCGGTTCCATGATCATCTGTGAGGAGGTAAATCGAAAAATTATAGTTGATCACGATAGACACACACTCAAGCTTTATCGACACGACGCAGCAATAAGACTCTAGTAGATCGCTTATGCAACTAAAATTTGAAACTCAAGACCGACAAAGAATTCAGCACCGTCCATCTTTAAAATTAATTTTATCGTAAGAATTAGATACCTAGATTAACTTTCAACTTTATAACCTCCTTAATTTAAAATTTCTGAATCCGTCCCTCCCTCTAATCCGCCCAATTCAATTCTAAATGTCTAATACTAAATTTGTCATTATTGCCCTTCAAATTTGCGACATAATGGCAAATTGAACCACACCCGATTTAGTCATTCCGGCTCGCGAGAAACTGAATCGGGCCGCTGATCGGCCCACCGTCGTCCCCCACCGCGAACGCTGAGCCACTCGTTGGCACGAGAGGCTAAAGTTCTGGAGTGGAGGGGGATCGAAACCAGGGAAAAGGGGTCTCAGGAATGGCGTGCAGGAGCGTGGCGATGCGGTCGATGCTGCTCTCGGAGCAGCCGTGGCACCTCTCCCGAAGCGCTGTGTTCGCTTCATCCCCTCCGATTCTTCGGCGCCGAGGTAAGGCTTGGTTTGGAGCCGCCCCGATTCGGTGCTCTCGCGGCGATGCGCCGTCGCCTACCTCGCCTCAGGACGAGCAGGGTCCGCCCCAGGAGGCCGTCCTCAAGGCCATCTCAGGTTAGTTTCTAATCTTGATTTCCTGTATTTTCGTTATTACTATTAATTACTATATTCCGGTGATCGGTTAGATTGGTCGTTCGAAGGTGTGCGAAAGGTAGTTTGAGTGAATTTAGTTAGCAAATGAACGCAAAGGTTCTTTATATTCAGTTGAATGCAAGGAACTGTTCGTACCTTTTTTTTGTGCGACGAGGTCATGGGAGCTTATCGATGTTCCACTGCATCGTTGTTTTATATTATTGATACTGCAATTCTTGTTGAACTTTTTGTTTTGATGCAACGTTCAAAGCAGATTTAGTATCACTCGAAGTTGGGTTCAATTCGTTGTTTCCATAGTATTATTAAGTGTTACCTTCTTTTTGTGGGATTTAGAGAAGCCAAATTTTATTGGTGATAATGGAGATGGTAACATCAGAAAAGAGTTTAGTCTATATATGGTCTATGTCCATGCAAAACAGTTTGGTCTAGATAACACAATGCAAATATATATTTATATCGAGCTATGTAAAAAAATTGGATGGATTGGCACTCATTTTCTTGGGGCAACAAGTTCGTTTAACCACTTGTTGGGGTTGGAGACCATTCTAATGCTGCATATTAGAATCTGCTGCTTCTAACCACCTTTTGAAGACCCAAATCTGATGCTTATAGAATGTCAAATCACCTCTGCTATAAACCGATGTGTTGGAATCTTTGTTTTCCATGGTAGAAAAACACAAACACCCAAGACCTGAAGAAAGCATGTGGAATACATGAAAAAACAAGAACAAGAGAAATTTATATAGTTTGTTGTAAGCCTGCTCCATGAAGAATCTAAAATCCATATAGTATGAGTGCAAAAATTACATTCAAATCATGTTAACCAATGTCTACACCTTGTACAAAATATCTCTTTCAATCTTGCTTAGACTCCTCTCTCAATATTGTTGAAGAAAATATAAAATATCCCACCCTGAGTGTTCCTCAAATATCAAAAGTTGCTCCCTAGAAGTAATACCCTCCTTTTTGTAAGTTATTTGGTCTCTCACAATCTCGACATGCACCCCAAGATATCCTCTAAGCTCACCTCTTTTGCTATTCTGGTGATTACAATGTAAAAAACCTGCCCAAAGTCATGTTGAATCATGATAATCTTAAAGTATGACTGTTAGGGGCCCGAGCTCTATGAGAATTGCTACTCATTGGGCCTCATTGGCCTAAAACCGAGCTCCACATGTATCAGATAGTAGGAAGACATGTGTATCCATTTCTGGTCAATTGGCTCAATTTTTTTGCTTTACAGAGCTGTTTTTGTTAGTTTAGTCTCTTGATTAAAGAACTCATATGTATTGGGTGGAAGATTACTTGGAGAAAACATAAAAAATAAAATGCTTTAGAAGGTAATTTGAAAAATAAAACCATGGAAATGACAAATAAGATATCATCATATAATGCTGACAAATGCTTTTGGCTTCTGTTAAGATTTAAGGTTTGGGTTTTAGGGTTTTTTGTTTAGGTTTGATAGTTTAGGGGTTCTGGTATAGGATTTAGGATTTAGGGTTTAAAGTTTAGAGAATAGTGCTACTGAAAGGAGAAACATCTTCCGCTATGTGTGTACTAAGTATGGTTGTATATGAGAGATAAAAGCCATCAATACTCTTTTTCCTAATTTTTCAAAATGAGTAGATTCGTAATCTATGCATATGGTGGGAAAAGAAGGGAAAACAAACTTTTTGTACAATTTCCTTTACTCCTCAATATTTTTCCCCAAACTTTTAGTTCATCAGTGGATTCATCTTTCCCCTTTTCTCCTTTTTCTTTTCCTTCCTCTCAAAATAACTGTTTTTGGTTATTCGTATATTCATTATCCAGCAATGTGTCTATGACCAGGAAGCTTTAATAGTCATGATGGTCTTCTGAGGCATCATATAGTGCGACCAAAATTTAAAATTACTTTTGTTTTATGGTTTACAAATGCTTTTGAGGTTTTTGTATCATTGTCTTCTTATTTTCTCTTTATCCTTGAATTTGTTAAATTCTGTTGTCATTGCTTCCAGAAGTATCGAAGGCTGAAGGAAGGGTTGCACAGACAACCAATGTTGTTATTGGCGGTACAGTGATTAATGATTCTACTGATGAATGGCTTGTTCTAGATAAGAAGGTACATTATTGATCTACTGCATTGACCTACCCGCTATTTGGATATAAAATCAATTTTGCTAAATTAGGTGTGCAAGTTTTTTTTTGCCTTTCAATTCTAGGACATCTTCAAACAGCTAATTTTGATTTTCTTTATATATCCTTTCCACTTTAGAGAATGTCTATACAGGAAAATTTTCATTTCAACCCAATGGTTTAACTTCTTTTCAAAATTTCCTCCAACTCTGATGCTCACTTTAAACCACCTCCCCTAGTGTTTACAAAATGTTTTACATCTCACCACCTATGCCCAACACTCTGTGGTTAACTGCCAATTAAATAATGTCATATGTAGCAAGAGATGATGCTGTTGGCTGTTTGCTTGACTAGATGAAGTTAAAGGGTCGAAATGCAACATTTCTGTAAACTCCAGAGGCTTAAAACATATTTAGTGTATGTAGTTGAATTGATCAAGAATAAAATAGTTATTCTTGGTAAATGGAATAAACTATTCATGGAATAGGTTTATATAAACTTCGTTGTTTGTTTGTCAAATGAAGTAGATGCTTTGTCCTGGTTATTCCTATATTTGATTTGTAAGAACTATGTAAGTAATAGATAAGGAAAATTTTCCATACGAACAAAATCTCCTTGCAAATAAAATGTTTCTTTATCACATATTGAAAAAATAAATCTGCAGAATATCTGTTGCTTATGTTGATGGGGAGGGGAATACGAGACTACGAGGTAGGCATCCGTCTCGCTACCTCACAGTAAAGATCATTTAGGGATAAAAATTGATTTTGCTTTGTTGTTTTTGTACACTTGATGCAGAATACATGCGAGCCAAAGTGTACATTTATACAATCTGGATAGGAACACGGTTATAATTAAGAATTGGAGTCCCAACACTATTGTTTCTGGTTTTTCACGGATGCCCAGACTTGCAACCAACCTTTTTGATACAATTTTGTCATGTGATGTACTCTTTTTCATATTGTCAACTCCTCAATTTTTTACTTTATCCGTTCTTATTTTGGAATTTCTAGTGGTGACTAGTTAGAGATTTCCTTCTAGACCTTTATGAATGTTGATGATTTGTTTGTATAACTGCTAGTATATTTGCGCACGAGCCAAAAAGGATTGCTCGTTTAGCTTGTTCTCTATGCCATTTTGTCTTATCAAATTGAAGGTAGAACTGAAAAAGTGATGTTGATTGGTGAAATCAAGATCATAGTACTTATGCAAGTTGTCAATTTGTGATGATGCCAGTCATAGAAAAAAAGAGAATGTAGCTATTAACTAATTTATTTGTTTTGCAGGTTAATTCATATCCCACAGTTAGACGGTTTACTGCAATTGGAACTGGAGGTGATGAATTTGTCCAAGCAATGGTCATCGCTGTTGAATCTGTGATCCAGGAATCAATTCCTAAGGTTTGTGAATAATGTTAGATATTGTTTGTCAAGGTAGTCAAAGTTATATGTGTGCATGCAAAATTTTACATTTACTGTTTACTATGTGTTGCAAGGCAAGTTATCATGGTTCAGCTTTCATTGATGAAACCTTAAACAAACAGGATTACTGAGATGCCTTTTTTTGTGGAAAAAAATTATCATGAATAGTTGGAGGAATTACATTATATGGGTCATGCTTATACCTGATTTGAAGTGAACAAACATTTTTCTAACAATTTCAATGCTTTTTGTAATGCAGTTAGGATTTTCAATTCCTATTTAAAATTATTAATACAATTATAAAATTTCCAAAAAAGTTTGTTGGAGAATTTTTAAAAGTTATCTTCTATTTTAGAAGAAGTCAACTAGATATTCTTTTTGGAGAACTGATAATTACTTTAAGAAGAGTCTTATTGTCATTTTATAAAAAGGATTAAGATGAATTAAGACAATTTTCAATCAGTAAAATTTTCCCCTTGTGGTTCTCAGTGCTAGATCATATTTTCTTTGTGTGAAGTAATTATACCTATTTATTTCATCAAATTTGCCCTAATTTTCTATGTGATTTGAGGGTCAAGTTTTGGCATCGAATGGTATTAGAAGTTTAGAACCAAAATTCTTGTTATGTTTGTTTGTGTGCAAGCTTCTCCCTTCATTCTCCTTCAGTTTGTTTGTCGGAGGGAGGAGCTTGTTGACAAACGAACCACAGGAGATTTAAGGGAGGAGTTCCTCCCAATTGGTGTACAGTTATGAGACTAAATTACTGTAAAGCCTATAAAAGAGATTGGTGACCGAGGTTGACAACGCTGTGAGATCACTGGCCCAGGCACATAGATTTACATTAGCTCTGAGTCAGTTAGGCTGGGAAAAACTAGAGGTTGAGATAATATCCAAGTCGATTTATTTTTTCAGTTGAAACTTGTTTCTGATCCTGCTCTCCAATGAATTACCAGAAATTATAAGTAGATGGATGTGCTGGGAAAGTGAGGATTGCACAAAGCAGACGAGTTTGCTCGTTTTTACCTAGGCAACTAGTTCTGTTCCTCAACAGGATAAACCATGTGCTTTTGAAGAACAAAATAGCATACATAATCAGTGTGCTTCTTGCATATGGCCGGATTCTTTACTAAAGGATCTCTGTGGCACCTAAGCATAGCTGTATGAACCAATACTGTAAATGCTAATAAACAATTGCATTACTTTACTAAGGATCACACTACTTACCTTTAAGTCAGTAACTCGTACAAGAAAGTAGCACCCACATATTATTCATCAGTTCATGCTTGATGTGTAGATGTAATTGATTTAGTGGAAGAATTTGTAATTTGGCACAAAAATTAACTACCTTTGTCTTTCTGATACTCCGAGATTTACATGTTATAGTTTAAATGCCAATAATGGACTTTGCTCTCCTTCTTCGAATTTCCAACTGAACATAGTAGATTTGGGTAATTGTTTTTGCTCAACAGGGTAGGGTGAGTCAGAAAGTATCATCAAGGGGCAAGTACGTATCGGTAAATATCGGACCTATTCGCGTCGTCTCTAGTGAACAGGTAAGCTTCAGTTTTCCAAATGTAATGTATATATATATATCTTATTGATCTGGTGTTGATTTTTGTTTCATTTTTTTTGTTATGACTGGAAGAACACTGATTGATTGCTGTTTCCCTACATGGTTTAAGATTTGTGCTTTAATTTGCAATTCTCAGGTGCAAGCCGTGTACAATGCCATGAAGAGAGATGATAGGATGAAGTATTTCCTATGAACCTCATGCTCCTAAAGAAACCGATCATGGCCCGATCTCGATGCCGGTTATCGATGCCGATTCGGAAGATCTCAGGTACTAAAGCCATCCGATCGATGTTTTTGTGGTTTAGCCAGTTCTACCATGATCACCCCAATTCTTCCAGGTCGAGCCTACGAAGGCTCTGAAGCAAATTTTTTGAGGAAAGTGTAGAATAGATTTGATTTGTTCTTCCCTCTTTAGAGAAGAACAAAATAAATAAGAACTTTTGCTTTTGAAAAGAAAAAAAAAATAAATTTTTTTTTTGGTGGATTATTTTTCCCTTGAAACCACGTCGAAGGTGCAGCTTTACACGCATATTGGCACGCGTGTGCACGTGCGAACTGCTCGGTTAGGTCCTACTTTATAGTTAATCAAATTCAACGGTGGGAGTCGGTGGATGAACCACCACTTCCACCTTACGCCACCTCTTCAATTTATGAATTAATTGATATTTAATAAAGTATTTAGAAGAACGAAATTAAGGAATGGTAATTTGATAAGAATAGTGTTTAAGATAATTGATTTGGTAAAATACCTACTAAACTTTTTATATTTGTTTTCAAAGAAGGATAGCTTACTTTTTGTTAGTTCAACTAACAATTATGCCAAAAGTCACGTGAGGTTTCAACGAATGTAGTTAGAATTAGATGTGTAGAGAATGATTTATGTTATATTTAGAGAGTTCAAGATAGGGATGATAAGGATCAAATTTGGATCTGATTTCATATCCTTTATTCTCATTTTTATTTATTATATGTTTTCATATCGAGTATTCAATTTTCACTCTCATATCCATCGGAAGATCAGATATCCATCTTCATATCCATCAAAGGATCAGATAACTTCTATATTAATAATTTCTTATATTTCATCCAATTATTAATTTATTTTTTGAATATTCGATAATCAATTTTGAATATCAACCAACATCATTTGAAAATCACACCAACTGTAATGTTAGATTAGGAGATTCGACAAATTATATATATATATATTATTTAATTGTTATTCAAGTCGGATATGCCGAATCTAAAAATCTCTATATCTAATTATTTAATCGGGTTCACAAAATCTCTCCATATCTTCTTCTATTAGGATCGAGTATCAGATCCTTTATCGAAGTCGGAGAAAATTATCCTCCCTAATTCTAGATCATTATTGGGAGATTTAAACAAAATACTTGGTGGAGCATTAAAGTAGACTAAATTTGTTGGGAGCCTCAGAGATGCCCATTTGGGTGTTTTTAAGTTTTGTGAACGATGAATGGTTAAGTTTGGTCAATTAGGCTTGTGATCACTCACTCGAATTGAACTTTTTATTTGGTTTTGCACTAAGATAGGTCAACTAGGGTTTCTTAGTAGTTGACCAAAGATGAAATTTGTAGACAAAAGTCATATTCTATGATATCTTCATTTGACAATTTTAGGTGGTGTAAATTCATGTACTAATTTTAGTTAAAACTACTACGTTGACTTGAATTATTTATGGTGCTCTTTGGGATCTTCTAAGTGATTTTATGCCTTCATTTGAAATTTTTAGATAATTAAGTAACCCTTTTTTTGTGTTCCTTAAACCTCATCGAATCGTTCAAATAAAAAGAATTTAATTTATTAAAAGTTGTAATTTTTATAATTAGTTGATTTTTTTAAAAAAAAATCTATTAAATTTTATTATAAAAATTAAAATTATATTAGAAAAGTTTATTATTTTATTAATTTTTTTTAAAAAAAATACGTCTATATATACGAAGCTAAAGTATTCGGTTGAGTCCTCAACCTTGACACACGCGCTTGTTCCCTTCATCTTCGTCTCTTTGCTTCGGATCGGGCCCGTCGAATCCCGGTGGCGGAGATTTTCCAGCCGTTTTGACGACTCCTTGGAAGTTGCTGTGGCGGCGATCGCTTCGAGGAGCCGCAACTGGTCGATTTCCGTGAAGATTTCCATGTTTCTGCAGTGGTGATCGATTGGGTTCGGGTCTTCTGCGAGATGGGTTGCTTCCCCTGCTTCGAATCGAGGGATCGGGAGCCGCTCAGCAGGGATAACGCGAGCGATCGTAAGAGGGAGGAGCTGCCCATGGTGGCGCCTCATGTGGAGAAATCGCCCATGGGTGAGTTTGAGGGAGGCTTGCTTGATTCTGTCATCCTTGATGTCGTTTTTCTGCCATCAATTAGCTTAAAAGATTACAGCAAGCACTGGAAGTACGCACCCTTAGTTTCATCTCTCAGAGACTTTTTAGACTGGAATTATTCGCCAAGCCGCCCTTTTCGTCTTATCAAAATCTTAGATGCCATTCTAGAGTATAGAAGAAGTGTAGATCTTTGCTGATTTATATCTCATCCATTTTGAGCTTACTTGAGTTCCATTGGATCAGAGGGTCTACATCTAAGATCCCACTGGACACCCCCAACATCTTTTGATTTAACTCGGACTTGCTTCATGAATTTGCAGGTGATGATAAGATGAGGATCAGAAGCAATTTGCATACGGAGAAGGAATCACTGGACACAAAAAAGGAGCCGCTTTTTGCTAACTCGGCACAGACTTTCACCCTCCGAGAGCTTGCCAATGCTACTGGGAACTTTAGATCCGAGTGTTTCCTTGGAGAAGGAGGATTTGGACGGGTCTACCGAGGGCGCCTGGAGAGTACTGGTCAGGTACTCTCCTCTGTGCTTATGGGAGTTTGGTCTCCTCTGTGCTTGAGGACTTATCAACTTATATAACAGCACACTGCTTTCACCAAGTTATAAACTGAAATTCTTGTGAAAAAAGAGAGTAGAAATGACTTTTAAAAAAGATTTTACTACAGTTGCCTTTTAATTTTTTACTATCTTCCTTTAATTTTGATTTTTTATGTAATGGGTATCAATCTCTTCTGCTTACAGGTAGTGGCTGTGAAACAGCTTGACAGGAATGGGCTGCAAGGAAACAGGGAGTTTCTAGTGGAAGTACTCATGCTTAACTTATTGCACCATTCCAACCTTGTGAATCTGATTGGTTATTGTGCTGATGGAGATCAACGCCTCCTCGTGTACGAGTATATGCCTTTGGGATCATTGGAAGATCATTTGCATGGTATGATTTACACAGTAGATTAATTTGAGAAAACCCGATACAGTCTCTCATTTGTTTGTTGCAAGCACTTTTCTTTGTTTGGAAGAAATTCCTCTTACTTATAGCACACCCATGTTCTTTCTTTGTTGATTTCTTTAGCATTATGTGAATTCCATGTCTAAATCCTGGCGTTGAGCTCGGATTTAAAATGTGTAATATATGTTACTGGCATATATTGGTTCCTGTATGGCTATTTTATTTCTGGCTTACCTTTTATGAAGAGTTCAACCATTAGAAGAATTAAAGGACTTTTATGATCTATGACTAGAAGTATGAAATTCAATCCTTTAGATTTGCACATATATGTGTCTGCAACCTAGCTAAGCATTGGAACATTCACATTTGTATTGATCATGAGACATATGAGTGGTCAATGCCCAGAAATATTACTGAGATTTTCACATTTTTAATATTCACACTTGTAGCTTTAGACAATGTTGTTTCTTCTTTTAGTTTCAACTTTTTATGCCTTGGGATCAACATCGAGTAGAGGCAGCATACATTTGGTCAGGAAAAACACCAACTAGAACAACAACAAAGAGGAATGATGCAAAAGTTGGAGGGTCAAAATATATCCAGATCTTGAATGTGTTAGTCTAGTTCCAACTCTCAGTGGTTATCCAAATATATTGATGAACACGCTGAGAATTAGTTCCAATACAAAATGACTTGAGAGCATTAGTAACTCTTAAGTTTTGGAAAATCAAGGGATGAACTTATTTTGATGCTAGAAAAATCGATGCTCTCATTTAGTGTAAAACACTCATTGTATATTAATAAAGTAAATCAATAGTCAATGTGCTTGCTATATTTTGTAACTTGTTACTTCAAATTTTAATTCTATCAATTTTCTACGTGCTAAAGATCATGATTATAGACAAACATGCTAAGTGGAAGGGAGTCTTTAGGATTAGAGCTCATTTGAGTCAATCTCAACACACTTAAGCATGCCAAATGTCAGAATGACACTATGCCCAAACTGTGCCATTTCAAATTTCCAATTGTAGATCAAAATTCGGACATAGAACAATACTTAATTATCTACAAACAAATTATAGTGTTCTTTTTTCATACTTTTTTCTAGATTCTACAGTACTAAGTTTGGATTCCTCAGTGACTTGCCATGATGGGAAAAAAATATTTTGAAGTAGAGGACTAAGTTAATTTGAAAAAATGGGGTGGTTTTTCAAATTAAAAAATTATTCTCATATCTCTTATCATAAATGCTATTACGTGCTGACTTATATGACAAGAAGTAATTTGTTGAAATGAAGAAGAATTCAACTAGTAAACAAAAATGAGTTAGTTTTAGTGGAAATTATTATACCAGTGAACATTTAATGTATTGTCAAATGATTAAATTATATGGGAAAAGTGCACAAGTTTCTTAAGTGCTTCACTATTCATTTCCTCCAGGAGAAACCTAGATGTTGTGTGCATATGGATCTTTATTTCATTATTATATATTCTGTTCTAAATGTGTGTGCTATCATATAATCTGCCATGTTTGTTTGAGTACTCAGAGCTTCTCGTAGTGAAATCAAATGATCAATCCCTGACTGCTTATGCAACATTTATTTATGTTTGTGCTGAGAAATGTGATATGATTTCATCTTCTATAAGTATTTTACTGCTGTCACTGGGGAACTCGTTAACTTGCAAGCTCAGTGGTTCATAAAGAAGTAGGAATTCATTCAATTTCAGTTGATCAAATAGGTTATTAATATGTTGTGTTTGATCACTTGATATTATGGAATCTTGAAATATATACTTTTCTATGTAGGTAATAGTTCTCGTTAATAATAACTGCTTATATTTCCAGACCTTCCACCTGAGAAGGAGCCACTCGACTGGATTACAAGGATGAAAATTGCAGCAGGTGCAGCTAAGGGATTGGAGTATCTTCATGACCAAGCTAGTCCACCAGTTATCTATAGGGACCTAAAAACCTCCAACATACTACTAGATAAGGGCTTCCACCCCAAACTCTCTGACTTTGGACTTGCAAAACTCGGTCCAGTTGGTGATAAATCTCATGTATCAACAAGAGTAATGGGAACCTACGGATATTGTGCTCCTGAATATGCTTTGACTGGACAATTGACAGTCAAATCTGATGTGTATAGCTTTGGAGTTGTTCTCTTGGAGCTGATTACTGGAAGGAAGGCCATTGATGGGACCAAGCCACATGCTGAGCAAAATCTTGTTTCATGGGTAAGCTTTCTTTACTTTTCTATGATTTAACTGATTTTCATGCCCTACGATATGAAGCATCTGAAAGCAAGAGTAGAGTTTGATTGAATCTTTCATGGCCATTGATGGTACCAAAACATTGAATGCTCGTTGCAGGTTCGTCCTATATTCAAAGATAGAAAGAGACTTCCAAGTTTGGCTGATCCAAAGCTAAGGGGTCGGTTTCCCATGCGCGGCCTTTATCAAGCTCTTGCTGTGGCATCCATGTGTATCCAAGAAGATGCTGCTGCCCGTCCTATAATTGCTGATGTTGTCACCGCTATTTCCTACCTGGCATCCCAAGCATATGATCCAAGTACAGTCCCCACAGATAACAAAAGGCCTGGTGGTGAAAGGAGAGGCAGAAATGCACATGAGGAAGGTGGAACAATACTGACCATCATCGACAATGGAGAGCCTGGCCAAATGCAGCAAATGAATTATGAAGACCGCCCGAAGGAGGCAACTACAACGTTGAGGCACAATGTTGATCGAGAGCGAGCTTTGGCAGAGGCAAAGCAGTGGGGTGCAAACTGGCGGGAGAAGATGCAAACATATTACCCTGATGCAGCTCCCACAAGTAGCAATAGACCTGGTGTTGAAAGGGACAGGAACCCAAATGAGGGTGGAAGAATGCCAACTAACAACAATGATAGAGAGCCTATGCAAATGCAATATCACAATTCTGACAACCCAAATGATACAGCTGCGGCTTTGAGGCGTAATTTCGACCGAGAACAAGCATTAGCAGAGGCGAAAATGTGGGGGCAGAATTGGCGGGAGAAGACACAAGCTAAGGCCAATGCTCAGGGAGGTTTTGATGTTGCAAATGCAATTGGATAGATAGATAGCTTGCTCAAATTCCCTCACTAGAGTTGAAGCTGGGTATTGTTTCCTTCTCTGATTTTCTATGGTTTTGCTGGAAAGGCAAAAACAATGCAAGGAGAAGTGAAGAGAAAAATGGCTGTAGATAATTGGATGCATATTGATATGTTAAATTAAGAAAAGAAGTACAATATTCCATTACTTAAGGGAATGTGTATCATCCCTTTGTTCTACTTTTTGTGGCTCAAAGTCCCAATTAATTTTGATTTTCTTTCATAAAATTTTCTACAGGATAATGAAGAAAACAACCAGACAATTGCAATAGTCTGATAGTATAATCGAAGTGTGATTAATCTTGAAGATGGATGATTTTTTTTATTTCGTTTGCTAGATAAATTTGAAACATAGTTTATGCATATTCAAAAAATGACTTAAACGATATTCATCTCATTTGAAATCTAAATCATCCTCTTATTGTTCTTCTGAATGTTTTAGCATTTATCATATTTGTGGGAACAAAAAATATATAAAAAAATTATTCTTAACATTATTGTGTAGTTCTAACTAGTTGATTAAATTAAAGCGAATTAAAGTGCTTATTTAGCGGTTTTAGTACAATTGTTATATAATCATTTTTAATTATTTTAAAATAAATTTTTTACAAATTAATAAATTTAAAAAATAAATTATTTTTAAAAAAAGAATAAATATGATATAATAATAAGTTAATTAAAAATGGTTATAGAATAATTATTTAACAAAATTGTTATACAATTTTTTAATCTTAAATTTATAAGTAGATATTGTGTAAAATTTTAATCAAATTTTACTAAATTTATTATATAACTAATTTTAACTAAAATTGTATCTATTTACATCATTTTTCTAAAAAAAATTAGTTCTAAATTACAAAATTTATCATTCAATCTCTATTTTCAAAAAAAATTATTTTAAAGATATTTTTTAAAAAATATATTTTATAAAGATTTTATACTTCTAATATTTCTTAAAATTTATAATTCACACAGTAGTTTTTAAATTTATAACATAATTTATTACTTTCCTCTCTATTACTTTAAAAAATATACTTTTTTATAATTTTTAATATATCTTTTAAATTAATATAGCAAATGTAATCAAATTTAAAATATAAATTGGCTTAGATATTAGAGTGGTTATAGATGCATCTAATTAGCACCCCAACGCGCGTTCATCGGGGGTGTTATAATGCCCCATGCCAATGTGGGACGTTAAAACACTTGAATGCGTTCAATACTTTGAACGTGTTGAAGTGCTGCGGGGTGGGCCAGCCTGGCCCACCTCGCATGCATTTTTTTATTTTTTAAATATATTTATTAAACGGTTAGTTTTAATGGCTATTAACGGTTAGTTTTAATGACTATTAACGGTTAGTTTTAATTTTTATTAAAAAATTATAAATTTTAAAATTAAAAATTAAATAAAATGGTTAATTTTTTAACGGCTATTTTAAGATGATTGAGTGGATGATTGGATCCATAAATAATGAGTGTTAATGTTAAAAGGAATGTGGATGAAAGAGGTATATTATTATAATGAATATGTGACAATGGATCTCATACTCTTTAATGAGGTGGAAAGTGTTATAACGCTGATGCATTGCAGATGCTCTTAGGTGAAAGATAAAATTGTAGTCTTCTTTCTTCTTTACTTCCTGGTTAAACCTTTGGTGATTGCACATTGTAGGACTAATCTGATGAAGCTCAGATCTGAATACAAAGAAGCCTTTCTGGAAAAGCATGGTGTGAAGTTGGGACTCATGTTCAGTTTTATTAAGGCAAATCTGCACTACCACATCAGGTTCTCCTTTTATTTGCCTGTGTAATCATAGTTATTTTTCATGGAAATTAGTTTTTTGACATCTAAAAACTGAAACATTTGGTTGACAAGAAAAAACATGTACAGTTTTCATTTAGTAAAACTCATTCTTATACAAATGAAGTACATACTACACAGTCTGAGTGGAAATTAAACAAGAAACCAAATTAAACTGTCTTGGATTCTACACTAGAATTGAGAGGGTGGGGGTATACAAAAACACAAAACCATCTTTGATTATCATAACTTAGTTAAACTGTACATAGAAAACTTATGATACAGACCGAATGAATAATGCTACCTGAGACACCAGGGACATCCCCTTGCTCAAGAGAAAATTTGACTGGGAGAGAACGTTGAGATTGGCTGGATTTGCTTCTAGTAAGGTGAATTTTCGGCCGATCAATCCACACTATATGGTTTTCTATTCCACCTTGTATCCTTTAGTGTCATGCTTTGGTGGTTCGGCGGGGAAGTACTTGATCCCCACAAGATCACCAACTTTGCTGATAACCTGGAGAAGCATAAAATAGGCAGGGTCATTCGAGATGAAGCTAATTGAGTTTACCACCCTCAAAAGAAGCAAGTCTCCAAAGCATGAACTTACCTCCAGCCCTTTAAGCAGATCTTCCCTAGAGTGTGCAGCTGATATGCAAATTCGAGCCCTAGCAAGAAGAAGAGGTGAGGCAGGAAATGCAACCATGACAACAGCAACCTGCAAAGTTAATGCAGTGGAAAGATCATCATTTAGAACATCTAGTCTTCCTGTTAAAAGAGTGATGATGAACATGGCTAGGCACGCATAGTTCTCAGAGGTGCTTAGAAAGTGATCCCAAGATTGAATGATCCCTAAATCAGTTCGTAAATGACCTGCTGCAGAGTTATGTCACTGGAAACAGCCTACATGTCATGAGTGTAACTTAATGTTTAACAAACATTGGCATAATGAAAAGGCATAGGATCATTAGATTTCATGCAGACCTCTCAAGTCTCAAGTAATATTCCACTCACAAACATGCACCATATGTTTCAGGAAGGATTATAACTTACATTTTGCTTGAGACATTCCCTAGAAAAGGCTGGAATCTTTCCTGGGTTATAAAGCATTATTGGCATAATCGGAGAGTCATTGTCACCAAGGACTTCAAATCCCATCTTCTTAAGTTCACATCGGAAGAAATTACTATTTTCACGAATCTGTGCAAGTTTCTGGGACCCTGGTATAGTCTGATCAAATAAGAGACATACCAACTACTAGCAGAAAGACAAGAATTCAGCAACAGTATAGATTGAGGAATAAGCATGGTGGTTATCCTAATTTACCTCTACTTGATCCGTCTTCTCCGAGAATGACTTTGAGTGATGATATAACTTGCTGCACAGCAGGTGGGGACATGGAAGTTGCATAAACATGTGCTGGACAAGTGTACTTTAGGTATTGAATAATTTCCTAAACAAGAATTTTTAGATATTTAGTAATTCATCCTAAACAATGGCAAATTTAACTTTTTTTTTTTTGCAAAGAGAACCTTGGATGCTGCAATATATCCTCCACAGGATCCAAATGATTTTGTAAATGTGCCCATCATGATGTCTACATCAGCTGGATCCACTCCTAGGAGCTCACAGACTCCTTTGCCAGATTTCCCAACAGCGCCAATGCTATGGGCCTCGTCCAAGTAGGTGTATGCCTGTTTCCATAAAATACCAAGTCTAATTGTTCATTTTATAGTTTCTAGGACAAGCATATGCAGCGCTCCTTTGCCATAAGAGGAATCAGAGTAAAGGACCAACAGAGAAAAGGGTCAACTGAGAATTATGCAATTGTGATCAAACCTTATATTTCTTGCAAACAGCTATAACCTCAGCAAGCGGGCAAAGTTCTCCTTCCATGCTGTATATGCCTTCAACAATGACGAGTATCTTCTTCCATGGCCTGTGAGTTCGAGGTTGTCCGTCAGCTATCTGTTCTCTCAGGACCTCTTCCAAGTGTGCGACATCTAAAAATAGATGAGAACAAACATTGAGGACAGCCAATCTGGTGCTAGTTTAATAAAAACTTGGAAGATTAGGAACTTACTATTGTGTTGGAAAACACGTATCACTGCACCTGATCCTCGAGCACCATTTACAATTGAGTTATGATTCAAAGAATCACTAATGATGAGCCCTCCCTATACAACATCAGATTGTTGATAAACGAACTAAATAACACTGAATTCCATCCTTAATCTCAGAGTTATCAGACAAATAATTATACAAACCTTCCCGATCAAAGCAGGAATAATAGTAGCGTTTGTAGCATAACCCATGCCGAAAGTTACAGCAGCTGGTTTTCCAACAAACCTTGCAACTAGCTCCTCCAGCTCAGTATGCAAGTTGGTTGTTCCTGCTCCACTCAAAGAAAACTTAAATTGATGCCACATTTATTCAAGACTCTTGTTTGCAACTTATAAAGATCAAAGACATACCTCCATCAACACGGATACTGCAGGTGCTGGGAGAATACTTCTTTAAAGATTCAATTACACGAGGCGTGCAGTATTCATCAGCCGCTGCAAAACCAAGGTAGTTGTATGATCCCAGATTAAGGCACTTGGAAGTCTTCGAGGTCCGACTGCACAATTATAAGACAAAGTTAAAATTGTCAAGAAGTTCTAAAGGAGTGCAGTAATCTTAAATAGCACTCCACATCAATTGATCAATCGATAGATATCACTATTGATTACATCATATAGACGTATGACTTGACCACATTTTATAAGCCTCAAATACATGGGCAAAGTTGAAATTCTGGTAACTATAAATAACTACCATGTATCTGATGAAAATCAATATACTTACTGTAAGGTCTTGTTACTGTCCTCGGAGTACCTTTCCACCACATCAAACCAAGCATCTGGTGCACTTGCAATTGGTCGACTAAAGCAATCCTGCACATCAAGTAAATTGTTGTTGCAAGATAACCAACTCAAAGGAATAGACTGCTTATACCAAGAAGATTTAGAAGAGTTCAAATCATTAGTGAATCATTCACATTATGATAGAATCGAACTTAGTCTGATGTCATATCAGTTAATCCTCTGACACAAACTCAAATGGGTTTGCATACTTCTTACTTTAATCCCAAGCTTAAGTTAGGTTGGTTACATGATATATCAAAAAAAAAAAAAAACCAGAGTTCATATAACACAATCATTTAGTTTTATTAAAAGCCGATAGGACATGTTCATCACACAATTAATGTACTTCAACCTTAAATAACAAGAATATTATTTCATTTTATGTTTCGCTCTTTATAAACAATTGCTTAACCTACAGATGCAAAAAAACCTCTTGGATTTGGAAGTATTTGCCCAGACAAAATGAAGAATAAGAAAGAAGTTTTAAATGACATATCACATATAACAAGGTGGAACAAATGCTTACAGTTTCCTTATTTACTTTATTCCCCTTTCTTATCCCTCTTATTTTTGGTCCTTAGATAAAATCGCGATTACTAGATACTATTACCAATCTTTCATATTTCAAAACTTATCTACAAGAATTTGTTTATCTCGATAATCTCTATAGATTTTTAGTACATTCATTGCATAGTATGATGAACTATCCACCAGTCTATTGCACCAATCGAAGTTATAAGTGCTAACTTTTGGTTAAGGTAAGTGCACTGGACATAAATGGAAAAGGCTATTAAGTCATAGAAAATTGGAAACTTGTTGAATTGAGTTTTTGAAACTTAAGTGGCTTGCAAACACTTTCATCAAATACTTAATTTCAGAATTTTCTACTTGATTGACAAACTTTCAGAGAACATGCATTAAATGAAATGGTCAAGGAAGTTTGTCTAGAAGGAAAAAAAAATGTCCTCAAGGTGCTTGAATAACCAGAATTTACAAGGAAAATAGCTTTCTACGTATATCAACTATTCTTTTGCAGAAAACGAATAGAACAAACTTTTGTAGGACCTTTTTGTAATTAACCTCAAAAAGGAGATATTTGGAAAAGGTAAAAGGCATGAATAAAGAGAAATCTAATTAGAAACTACAAAGAATTTTTCAAGAATAAATCGATAAGGATTTAAGAAACAACACCTGAATGCGCAGATAGAGGCGTCGGGTATAGAAATCTTCCAGCCCTAAGCAGATCGGCGCATACCCCTGTTCCATACAGTTTCAAGGAATTCCTCTCAAGATCCGATTCCAAAATCCCAAAAAGATTTTTTTTTTTTTAAACACGATGGAAGCAGACGAATCGCACACAAAAATGGAGTGAATAAAGCACAGAGGAGAGACCTTGAGGTCCTCGGAGCTGGATTTGAACCAATCGATTATCTTCCGGAAGAAATCCCTGAGCTGCCCGAACGCGAAGAGGAGGCCATAGCTGAACAGCGTCGCGAGTGCGGTCGAGTAGGGCAACCTCACCATATTTCCTCCGCCGGAGAACTCGACCGCCTCCGATTCTCTCTCTCTCAATCTCACAAACAAAAAAGAGATACATGCAGCGTCCTAGAGGAATTGAATATATCAGCGAAGATAAGAGACGAGAGGATTGAAATGGAGGAGAATAGTCATCGATGGCGTCTCTTCTAGATGGAACGAGGTTTGAACGTAGAATTGGAGATTTCTGGCCTCTCTTGTAGCCGTGGATACGACGACGACGACTCGACGAGGAAGGAGGCTGTGCCTTCTACCGGTCAGTCGTCTTTGTCGTCACTATATCAGACACGCAGTTAACTAGCCGAGTTCACTGAAGAGCTGAGTTTGATAATATTATTGTACTTATAAATTAGATTAAATATTTATCTAATATATATAAAAAGAAATGCTATACTGCGCGATGAGAAATGCGCGATCTGTGTGCGACACTCATGATCCATCACCATGCCACCGTCCTTGCAGCGCCATCCAGCCACCACCGGCCTCTCCCTCGGGCGCGATCGACGTGCAGCTCGTCGACGCTCCGTCCAATGTCGAATTCCAGTCGGATAGTGATCGGAATTCGGCATAATTTGGTCGGAAACAACCGCCCCCACTGCGCGGCCACTGTCGACGGCGATCGGATCGATTCTGGCCAAATTGCGGTCGGAGACTGGCCAAGGAAGGGTCGGTGTCGCACGTTGGTCCTTCCTCGGTCGATCTCCGGCTGCGATTCAACCGGAATTCGCCTCGATCGCGCCACTACCATGGCGCGGCCATTGTTGATGGCGATCGGGCCAGATTCCGACCGAATCGTGGCCAGAGATTGGTCGAGGAAGGATCGGCGTCAGCCCGATCGTCGTCGACAGTGGTCGCGCAATGGGAGACGATTGTTTTCGATCAAATTACGTTGGATTCCGACTACTATTCGATCGAAATCCGACGTCGGACGAAGCGTTAACGAGTGGTGCATCGATTGCGCCCGAGGCGGCGACCAACGGTAGTCGGACGACACGACGAGAGCGACGACAGGTCGGGGTGTCACACAGCACGGGTCACACAACATAACAATTTCGTATATATAACTTATATTATTTTTATTTTAATATATTACAAATAATTTAAAATAATAGAATATATAAATTACTATATTTTTATAATAAAAATAATTTTAGAATTAAAGTTGAGCTAACTTAATAAATAAAATTTATTCATTCATGAATATTAACGAACTAAAATTTTTAATATTAAATTTATTTATTTTACTACTAGAGAACGTTGTTTCCTAGGACACGGCACGAAAAGATCCAAAAACGAAGATGCCTTGGGGCGCAAGGATGTCGGACCTTAGAAGGGAGAACGAAGCAACAAGACGCAGCTAGCTCGACCGCGGGAGGGCAACTGGAGAAGCTCTGAACAGGCCTGGCCTGCGGCGGCGAGCGGGCGGAAGGTTCGACGGCAGCATGAGTGTCCGCGTCGCAGGCGGCGCAGAGGGCAACGGCGGGAGCGGAGGCGCAGTTGTCTCTGCGCGAGAGAATTGGCGGGGCGGACATCGGCGTCGCAGGCGAGGCAGAGCCCGGCGGAGTCGGCCAGGCAATAGACCACCGCAACTGCTGCCTCGCCGCGTTGGTCCCAGGGCGGGCCTTCTGGCGGCTGCTTGCCACCTCCGTCGCCCTCCTCGACCACCATCCCCGTTCCCCCAAAACCCTAATTCCACGGCGAGGACCATCGCCATCGCATCTGATGGGATCAGTGGAGGCGGAACCGATAGTTTCCTTCGAAGTGATCCTATAGAATGGCTCCGAGCAAAATAAGCCATGGAGAGCGCATCATCTAAAGAATACAGATAAGGAAACACTTCCATACTCTTTGTCGACCTTGTTGCTTGAGGAACCAATGGAAATCTATAGAACCAGCTTCAGACAAAAAATAAAGAAGAGGTGACAGAGAACAGATTTCGCTCAGTTTGAACAGCAAGAAGAATGCTCCATCAACTTGAATTACTATTTCATTTGACTAATCATTTCAAGGTAATCGTATCTATGAGGGTGGCTAAATTCACAACATATTGAAAATTAACACAAGTAACATTGATAGAGAATAAGTTTAGCACCTTTCAATTCGTAGCAATTGGTTACGAAGTTGTAGAAACTGGAAGAGTGGTCACTGCAGGTGAAGGTGTAATAGGAGGCGAAGTAATCTCTTCTATTCTGACTGTATTTTGAGGAGTTTCCAACAACCTGGAAACTCGAATTAGTGGTATTCTTTGACTGTTAGCAGGTATTGAGAAACTGCGACTCATTTGTCCAAGAGGTGATGGCAGTGGATGAACATTGCCTGGAAGAGATGATGGCATATTGTTTTTCACTGCAAATGCTTGATTTCTAGAGACCAAGGGACCAGAATAACCAATCAAACCAGATGGCCCTGTCATCTTCTCCGAGCCAGTTGGTGGCCTGGGAAGCTCATGGAGCTCACTGATCATTGGGGATGGCACAGGCAGTGAGGTTCTAGGAACCACTTTTTCAGGTGTAGATGATTGAGGTTTTGGCATCCATTGAGATGCTAGAGATGCCGCAGGAGGGAATTTCATTGTGTGTCTGTATTCAGTTGGGGAAATGATAGGTCTGCTTGAGAATGGTTTGCTCGTCAAAGGACCAGAGAAGGCTTGCCGGTTGTTCTTAGTAGTGCCAACACTTGCTTGCCTATTAGATTGTGGCACTGATGGTTTCTCTGAAAAATAAGATGGCATCATAGTGGGATCACTGAACAATTTTCCCCCTCCAAGTATTTTGTATTTGGAAGGCATTGTTCGATTTGGCAGCTCACTTTCCTTGAAATCTTTTGCAGGAATCTTTGCCTCCAAGGGAGATGAATGCCATAACGGTGGTGACTTGATATCCTTTTCACGGGATGAAGCAGTAGTATGAGTTGTATTTTGATTCCTATCATTAAGTGGCATAGGTAGAACATAAGAGTGAAACTTTCTTGCAGCTGCTGGCAGTGTTTCTTTATTCTCGGCTAAATCAACCTTCTTATCAGCAAAAATTGGAGCTGATTGACTGCCATATGGAGGCCTCAAGCTAAAAGTGAGCATGTCTAATGAGCTTTTGTCAGTATTCTCCTGCATAAATTGAAATTTTAAAGAATGAAAACATTATGAACTTTGACTAGACAAGCATAGTATAGTGGTATTAAAATTTCACAAGAAAGTTTTCAGATTTGTGTGCATATAAAGAAAAAGTACAAGAGAAAAGAGTTAGGAAACAGGTAAAGTAGTATATGAATTGGCTTGCAAATATGACAAAATGGAAGTAGAAAGGCATCCAAGTTGATGTCATGATAAGCATAACGTGCATTTAGGTGGTTAAGTCAGCTGCACTAAATTGCTTGGTGGAGTTAGGAAGGTTGAAGTGTATATCCATGGTTATAGGTTAGTAGATGATGTGTGTGTGTCTATCATGACAAGCATAACATGCTAAAATAAGCAGATGCCTTACAATAGTTAACTCAACTAGGATTAGTGATAAAAGAGAGGTAGGAGGAGAACATAAAATGGCTTACAATATTATCAATAAAGAAAATTCAACTCTCTTAGTTAGATTAGAGATATTGCTCTATGCAACTCGCAAAAATTGGTCGATAGTTATACCTGACTAGTCTAGAATCTAGTCATTATGGCTAACTACTGTAGTCATGTATTAAAAACCATCAAATTTCATTTACAGTTATCCATAATGTTTCTTAAGCTTTTCTATGGATCAAATTTGTAATTATCCAACCTGACTTTATTATAAGCTGACTTCAATAGTGTTCTCCTTTGCCTCCAATATCTCTCAAGTACTCCATAGGAGTAAACATTCATATAAAGGATGTGAAGTTTTGGTCAAAGCACTTAATGCCAGAATCAAATTTTTAATGCAAACCTACAGGGAACCTTACTAGGGAAAAAGGAACAATGGCCAACATCATAAGCAAGCTTTTATAAGTTATTCCATGTATTTTTTTGCATCGATCTAGCATTGTGAAAGATGACCCACATCAATTCTTACTTCTGAGGAAGCTGTTTCAGGCAACATAGTTCCAATATAATTCTTAGAGATTAAAAACAATAGAACATGCTATTTTCATAAATGCAAGTGTTTTAGAATAGCAATTCTTTGCCAGAGCATTCAAGTACAATCTAAGTCATAATAAAAGAAGAGATAAAGAAAAATATAAAAGCAATACACACCTCTATGGCGTTTCTAAATGTAGAAACAACATTCTCTTCTAGGAAATTCTTTTGAGATTCAAAGCTTAGCTCCTCATCATCACTTCCATAAGTATTATCGTCATCATTGTCCGAGCCATCATCTTCAAGATCATTGACATTATAATCAATGTGGTGTTGGTTAGCAACTGTTTTAACTTGTGGTTCAACCATTTCAAGGGTCTTAAGTCCTTTCCTGAAGAAATTTAGCTGATAACAAGAAAGGGGACATCAACAATAAAACAAACATCTCATGAAACAATGACATGTTCTTGTCGCATGAATTACCTGAGCAGCATGGTGGCGAGTAGCCTGTGTCAAAAGACTTTGAAATTGACCTTTCTTCAACGATTGCAAACGAAAAACAAACCAAGTTGCCTCATCCTCATAGTTAGCTTGAGCTTCTTGCAATTCCTTTGCTGAGAAATTTTCTTTGGAATGCCTTGACCTCCCTTTTCCTCTATGTGCCTCTAACATGTTTTTGTACAACTCTCTGAAGATGACAAGTCCAGAATAAGAACCAACTGTTAATAGGATTGAAAACAAAATTGCAGTAGTTTTATACCTTCTACCATCACATAAGTGTTTCATTTCCTGCAACATAAAATAATCTCATTAAACAAAAAATCTGGAGCTGTTAACTAAGATAATAGTATCTTGAGGAATATCAAATGTCAAAGAAAGAAGTGCTTAGTTGCACTAATGTCAATTTATCATTCATTTGCTAAATTTAGCATCTTTAATTCTTTTTAATTAGTTTGCTTACTCTAGATCTGTTCCACTATTTCATTTACCATTTCAAAACTTATTTGAAAAGCATGTCATCAAGGCAATCACAAATATCTGAAATGAGAATCCTAAGCTTATTTAAGTAGAATATGTAAAACAATACATGGCATTCATTGTTCTAGTTATTGGCAATGTTGTCTTATATTAAATGCACAACATATTTAGTAATCTTAGAATCAATGATGGCCTACAAGGATTGTATTGATTAAGTACAGTAAGAGCAATGTAAAATGATTGGTAGTCGGTCTAGCCTTGGTTGAAGAAATATGAGACTTGACAAACTTGGTTCAGGAAAATCTATCTCGACCATTCATACATACAGTGATCTTCCAATTTAAAAGAAAAATAAAAGAAGCAAACCTCTAAATTCTCAATCTCTCTAAGAAGGGACCTTGATGGCTTATCCATTGTGTGTAAGATATTTGTGCGCTGCAAAATCAAATGAAAATATACATTTTATATTGACATGAAAACATCTAACATGAGTGAGTTTGATGAATTCATACCACAACATAGAATACTTACATATGAACCAAAAAGTTTCTGCAGCTCAAACTGTGCTTTTCCCATCATCATTAAAGCCCTACCTGCACATAACGATAAAAATGAATCTAGTTGTTTGATAGGTTGGATAAAGTAGAAGAATCGTAAATATTGAATGATGCTTTAAATCCTATGTATTATTTAATATCTAAGGTCCATCCTGTAGACAATATGTTGTGGTATGTAGATAAAGTTAAACATAAGAGAATGTCAAGGTTGAAAGCATACATTCTACATGGTGAAGCTATGCTTCACTTGGTTATAGATGGCCAACAAATCCATCATAAGCCAAGTAAGATGGGTAAACTTTGGCAAAACAAAACTAAAGTTTTCATAATAAACACAATAAACTCCAGAACAACCAACTAGGTTTAAATCTTGTGATGAAGATATAGCATGTAAAATTTCAAATTGATATTGCACTTCCATTTGTGTTCCTATGTAAAGTCTGATTTCTAAGATTAGTTGTTATTGAAGAAGTGTGATTCAGGGATAGTTTAAAAGAATGTTGGATGTGCTCACTGCTATCTTCATCATCATTCAGGGCAGCTTTCTCAAGTAAACATGTGCCCAGTTCCTCCAGTGCTTCTGAGAATTCTGAAACAGCATAGAGATATAGAATGAGCCAAATGTTGCAATAAGTTATACTCATCTCACTGATACTATAATGCTACTTTAATGAATGCTACAATACTCAACCAGAGAGGGGAGAGAGAGATGTTTAAACATATGCTATAAGGCCTACGGTCTTAGCAATTTTTTGGATCCTAAGGTAGTCTAGAAAACTCCATCTATTTCAACAATAGAAAGAAAAATATTGAACCAGCCCTGCACCACTATAGTACATACACTCAATAACTGAACCTCTTTACCTAATTATTAGTAAGACCATCATAACATGCTAAATTGCTAATGTCTCATGAAATTGTCAACACAGTCATTGTTACTCTGATAAGAAAACTTTAGCAACCACTGAATTTTTCTGTTTTATAAGATAGAATCAATTTGACAAGAGCATTTTTTATGTGATAATTTTTTTTTTGTTAAAGAGCAGTTAATATATAACATATCACAGATAACAAGCATATATATATGTACAGTGTATGAAAAAGCACCGTGTGCATTATTGGCAGTTGTAGCTGCTGCAGACAGTAAGCTATCATAGCAGTTCCTCATATCCTGCATATCCTGCCAATAGAGAGAGCACCATACGGTGATACACATTTGAAAGCATCAGCCTAACCATCCATTATGCACAGCACAAACTATTTATCAAAATTTCACTTGGTTGCGTGATCATTTATGCTCTGGACATGTTCGTAGAGAGAATTCTACGAATTAACACTAATATACACAAATGCAATCCAAGTGGTTGAGTTGATGCCTAGAAACTTGATGTTTTTGTAGTAGCAGTGTTCACGCATGTTGTACATATGTAAAAACTTAGATCAATGAAAAAATAAGGGGAAGAAAAAGCATAGTTAGAGGTGAAAAGAAAGCTGGATTAAGATTGCAGTAGAACAATTTTATTAACATGAAACACAATACAAATGATTTCCAAAGTAAATCGGACGAGAAAGCATGATAAAATGGATGCTCTGCGCAGAATCGAAGTAAAAAAAAAAAAAAAGCCGATTCTTCGAATGCTTATTTCGCCGAAAAACCAAACGGGAGACGCACCTGGGTGGCCTGGACGAAGTCGTCCGGCTTCCTGGAGGGTCGACGCTGGTGCTTCGCCTCCTTGGCGTCCTCCTTATTGAGCTTCAACCCTCGAAATATTCTCAGCGGCGACTTCATCTTCCGCTCCCGCCTCCTCCTCCTCCTCCTCCTCTCTCCGACCCCTAAAATCAATCAGGAAATCCCACCCTTCCGAAACAACCCTCCTTTGACCGCCGGTGGAATTGGGAATTGTAGATCGGAGGAGCAAGGCAGCCCGTTGCCTCTCTTTTCGTCGCCTTTTCCGTGTTCTCTGACTCCTAATTGTTTAGATCGTTCTTCCCTATGAATTCGCCTTTTCCACTTCCACGTCCCGTCAAACAAGATCGCACAATTCTTAAAATAAATTTTAAAAATAAATAGTTTATTCCGATATTAATTAAAAAATGATTAATGAATGTAATAAAATTATAAAAGTACCGTAAATTTTTTTAATTAAAAAAACATTTTTTTTATGTTTTAAGTAACGAATAGGATGGGTCAGACGTTTCCGTTGCCGTCCGTTGACTGACCACGTTCCCCGCAGTGCTTATTTACCGCGTACTAGTAAAATTAAATTGTTATAAATGTGGGGTCATCAATGATTACTTATCTACTTAAAAAAATAAAGATTTATTATTATTATCTTTATAATTCAAGTATTCACTATAATAAAATCCGTACTCTTTCTATCTCATCACTCTATAAAATAAATTAGAAAATTATAATTAATTATTACAGAAAAAAATATTAACTTGACTTCATCTTTGATTTTTATCCATTATAACAAATCTATTCTACCGTAACCAATTCAATCATATCTTGCAGACTATAATTCAAATATCCAGAAATAAGTTCGGGAAGTAGACAACCCTCCCTTGATTAGTCCATTAGAGCATCCGCAACGCGCGTTAATCGCGCGTTAATAGGGTGATGTAGAAGAAAGAGGAAAGGACGTGGAAGAGTGAGAGAGGAGAGAGATATTTAATACGTTCAAAACATTGAACGTGTTAATCGGGACAGTGGATGGGTTCCACGTTACGTGTGCGGTTGAATTTTTACACGAGGGTCGATCAGTTGATCGACCACATGTGGTGGTGGTCAATCAGGTGGTCAACCATGTGGTCGATCAGGTGGTCGACCATGTGGTCGACCACTGGTCGACCACTACCATGTGGTCGACCAGTGGTCGACCACCAAAGTGACGTAGGCGTTATAACGTCACGTCCATTGCAGTTGCTCTTATATATATCCGAAACTCCTAATTTTTTTTTCACATGTGAGTATTTTGACTGAGATCATCCGACATAATTTTTTTACCAAATTCAATATCAATTTATGCCCCAACAGAAGATCAAACCATGATCTCTTATGTGCATTTTAAGCGCCTTTACCGTGCGCACTAGCTCAGAAAAAAAAATTATGCTACCATACCGTTGTTGGCAATATTACAATTTAGTCCTCTAAATTTGTTTATTACTTTAATAATAGCGTTTGCAAATTTTTTTTTTATAAACTAAAGTAACACGTTTTTTTATTATTGTAAAAATAAAAATATCAAAAAGATGACTAATTCTAGTTTTCATTAAAAAAATTAAAATTACTACAATTGATCAAAATGTTAATAATTTAATTAAAAGTATTACAACTTAATAAAATTATTTCAACTTGATTAACATTTTTTTAATTAAAATTACATTTTAACCCCACATTGTTGTTGTTATAATAATTTTAATCAAAACTACTAATATTATTAAAATAAAAATATTTTTAAGATTAAAAATAGAATGGGTCATCTTTTTAATAATTTTTTCAACATTCCCCATCTTGTAAATGGTATGAATAATGGATAAACTACACAGAAAGGAAAATTAATGACTCATATAAATTACTTAATGGAAAATATCCTGAAGAAATTGAACGAGAAACCAATAATTCCATTATAGATACTTTTTCTCCTGAATCAGGCAATCCTACGCTTTCGTGGGGAAAAAAGTCATCAAATAAATCATAATAACAATTAAAATTATACACGAGTCAATATATATTTTAAAATTGTAAATATCATAAAAAAGAATCTCATACAACAATTGAAATGGAGAATTGAATGTTAAATCTAGATGGAATTCATATATATCTCCACAACGGTACGATATTGTCCACTTTGGGCCTACGCCCCTCATGATTTTATTTTTTGGGTTTTACCCAAAAAGCATCATACCAATGAGATATTTTCCATCTTATAATCCCAGGATCTTTTCCATATATTTCCAATGTGGGACTTTGATTGTTATCCCAACAATCTACACCTCAAACAAAGGACCACTGGAAGCCCCCTTAACGGTCTCAACAGACCCCTTATTAGTACGAATCCCAACGGATCCGCCCCCTTAATAGTCCCTACGGACCCCTTATTGGTACGAATCCCAACGGATCCGCCCCCTTAACAGTCCCAACGGACTCCTTATTGGTACGGATCCCAACGAATCCGCCCGCTTAACAGTCCCAACGGACTCCTTATTGATACGGATCCCAACGAATCCGTCCCTTAACGGTCCCAACGGACCCCTTATTAGGAACTCCTACCACATGGACCCGCTCTGATACCACTGTTAGATCCAGATGGAATCCATATATATCTCCACAACGGTACGATATTGTCCACTTTGGGCCCACGTCCTCATGATTTTATTTTTTGGACTTTATCCAAAAGGCCTCATACCAATGAGATATTTTACATCTTATAATCCCAGAATCTTTTTCATATATTTTCAATGTGTGACTTTGATTGTTATCCCAACATTGAATACATTATAAACCATTGTATATAATCCATTATGTCTATTTTAGCAGAGATCCCAGCCAACTTTTGAAACCTATTTTTGGTACCAAAATGGAAGGAGTAGATGGAGGCCGCAGAGAAAATACCATTCGAGTGTCATCACCAATCGTAAAGTTTACTTCTTCCCTTTACGATCCCTTCGAAGATAAGTAATGGATAACTTCGACAATTTATGCTTGAGGCTAGTGAAGTGAGACAAAGCTGCAAGTGTAGTTTTGAGGTTACAAACAACAACTTTGGAAGCCTTAGAAGATGGTAATGTGTCATCGATGAATTGCGATATCTAGACGGGCTTAGCAAACCTTCAGTGACATTAAGATATTAGTTTCTCGTTAGAATTTTTTAAGTGCATCCATTAAAAGATCGAATCTCGACGAAAACGAAACAATACCATTCACTGTAGTAGTCAATTACAACTTCCTAATGACCGTGTAGAGCCACTATGATGGACGGATTACACTTTGGCTTAAGTGCATCCATTAAAAGAATAAACAAGTACTCAAATAAGCTCACAATGTAATGAGTTGAAGTTGTTCGTAGGTGATGATGAACTCACAAATGTTATTGAACGATTAAGTTTTTGCATCAAAATCAGCACAATGTATTTTGCAGTAAATGAATAAGCTTTTAACTCATTGCATTTCAAGTTTCAGATCATCTGGAACTTAAATGTCAAAGCCAAGGGATCGAAAAGGAACAAGATATTTCCAGAACATGAACAATACCAGTTTAATTAAGGATCATCGATAGGAGGGCGTTGCCTGTGATGATTGGTGGCAGATTGATATGCCATGGCTAATGCTAGAGCCTGAAAATCAACCAAATTTATCCACATTCATACTGTTCATCAGATTTACAGCTTCCTAAAAATAAAATAGCAGTTGAAAGAATTGAATTAACAACTCTTTCACATACAGAACTCCACACTAACAATCCTATACAAGTTCTTATTTCTAGAATTTTGTCAATATCTAAAGTTTGTACTTTCCCTCACTTTATATTACACTTTAACTTTGGGCTCTTCAAGAATTTTTCTATTGAGAAGTATCAAATGTTGTTGTTGTTTTTTGTTTTTCTGAAAGTGCAATAACAATCAGGAGATCACATGATGTCTAGCAAAATCTAAAATTATGTATCAAACTTCATTTCACTTTTCCCCTTTTTTTGTAAAAAAGTCATCAGTAGGAACAGTTGTTTGCTATAGGTTTTTCAAAGTTCTCTTTTGATTGGATCAGATCAGTTCTACAGGAAATAGTTCTATTTTGGTTAACATTATCATTATCATCCTTAACAACAAGGACATCTAATTTATTTTTATCTTTAAAATTCATTACACTATACTGCAAAACTATGTTACTACTCATTCACTTACCTTTTGTCATTTTGTTTCCTAAAAGCATGTTATGTTTTGTATGAATGTGTTTTTATATTCCTAATTTTAGTCTAATAAGAGCAACAAGATCTTTCAATCGCTAGAATGGTTTTAACCTTCTGTTTCCTAAAATACATTGGAAGGTACCTATGTTGTCATTAGACTTCGCATAAATATCGACATCAAAAATCAATTATCATGGCCTAAAAATCACTAAGCAAATTAAGCATTCAAGCAACTTACAATGTGATCGCGATCTGGTGGAGCATATATTCCGGTTGTTATTGTGGTTCTTCTCCTAGTACCACTTGGAGGAGGGTTTTCGATGTTCTTGAAACCAGTCGGGACGACAACAACAGGAATGCCGACAAGGTTTCCCAAGCAAACACGTTCCCAATCAGTTGCATTACCAATAAAAGCATCGACAGTGAAGCTCTCACGGACCTCTCGAATCAGCTTGCCCCGTGCTCTTTGTGCCTGAAAGCACTCTTTGAATTATAGAGAAGCCATATATGCATGATATGTTATAGCATTGTGAAATAAAAGTGGTACAAAGTTTCGATAACATCGTAAAGAATACAAAGATGCAATCGTAATTCCATGTGATGGATTCAACAAAATTAGAATACAGAAAAGTCATTTGTTTGTACTCAAGTGTAGCAAATACAAATCAGGAACTGAAAGGCTAATTCTATTTACAATAAAATGATTCTAGAATGTCTGTCAATTTCTGTATATGAGCCGTAATCATAGCCCGATATTCTACAAGCTATCAAATTATTGAATTGGCTGTCGGTTCACACAAATGTGTTATATGATTGCTAATTGGAGCGCCAGAAACATCAGCTATTGATAGATTGAAAGAATATTCATGTCTATCATCAAATATCATAAAGTACCTGTATATAATCTACTGCTGGTACCAACCGTGCACGCCGAAGTTCCACAGGCCACTGATCTTGAGCTTCGTAATCATCATCATGTCCCAATCGCTGCCACTTATCAAAGTGGGACAGCATATCAACATCCATTGTGAAGTTCAAAATTGCTTGAACTGATTCAACTGTGTATTTCAACTCAAAAGGAACACACTTTACGCCCTTGGACTGAAGAATATGTACAACCTTGAGGAATCAAAAAAGGGGTTTTAAAAAATATAATTAGAAAACAAGAAGCATACATGAAACAAGTTGATCTGATCCTTGTTAAACTCAGAAGACAGGTTTCATACTGCAGCCCGAGTTACGTCATCAAAAAGTAGATATACTCACCTCCATCTCTGCATCTTTGAGAAATCCAACGGTGAGTTTTCTGATGTCGACTTCAAATGGGTCACCGATACCAACATGGCGAGAAGATGGGTCATCTGGATCGATTCCCCTAATGGCATCAATCACTAAGGCACAGTCAGCAGCACTTCTGCAGAAAGGACCCAACTTATCCTGGGAATCAAATTGCATTCAGCCACATATTTTGTGTCTCTGTAGTCAAAAGAATAACAATTGACCACTGAGGTTAGAGATGAGGTACCAAACTCTCAGATATGCTCATGACGCCACTTCGACCGACGGTTCCAAATGTCGGCCGTAAGGCTGTAATTCCACAACGAGCAGAAGGGTACGTAATGGAACCAGCTGTTTCGGAGCCAATTGCAAAAGGGACAAGACCTGTCAAAAATGCAACCAATCAGTACTTGAAAATTCATCTGCCTGCTACTTCCTTGACTCAACAGAACCTGCGGAGGTACTAGCTGCAGGTCCTGCTGATGACCCCGTAGAGAATTCTTCGATATTCCAAGGGTTCCGGGTCCTTCCCCCAAACCAAATGTCATCATAGGCAAGTGATCCTGAAACAAGCTTCGCAACGAGAACACCTCCCGCAGCCTTTAGCCTACAATGAAATCAAAACCACGATGGTCATGAACTATAATTGGCTGACTATACTCACAATACTAATGCAGAAGATCAAGATTGGACCTTTTGTAGACCCAACTTTCAATGTTAAGAACCTGGTCTTTGAATGTCCTGGATCCCCATGTAGTTTTGTAGTGAGGAACAGCAATAATGTCTTTCAATCCATAAGGGATGCCATGGAGGGGACCTGTTATTCATGCCAAACTTCAGCCAAAAAGGATTCTCCAATCCATTGTTGCTTAGTATTTAGATCAAGATTCAAAATCTCTAGTCATTTTGAAGTTTCCATCATTGACTGAAACAATACTGTTTTAGTATCATGCCGATGTTTCAATGCATGGTGCCAGTAATAGATTGAAGTTGAAAAAGAAAAGAGATGTAATGTAGGAAGGTGGCATTGTCTATGCTGGGCAAAACGGTCAAAATGTACCATTCCACTAAATTACCAAACTCAATACCGCTCAGTACAGACAATATCTCCTTCTTCCTTCAACCTTCAATTTATCACCAATACCATACATCAAAGTGTCGATACGATACTAGAAGAGTATGTTTCCAATCAAAGACTGAAACTATGGCACAGCTTGAAATTTTGAATCTTGGTGCCGAGTAATATCAAGTTTTGATGATTTACAAAAACGATACGAGATTTCAAACCATGATTTAATAGACTACAGTTATGCAAGTTGCCAGTAGCTATTCCAGCAGGACATCCTTGTTATTCAAAAAGAATCTTTAAAAAAGTCAAATATCTAAAACCAAAGATTTTATAACGAGTGGCTAATTGGGTAACAAATATATGCTTTACCCAAATACACTCCTTGAGCCAGCAACTTATCTGCCTCCTCTGCCTGATGGTATGCTAACTCTTCGGTTAATGTAATCACAGCTTCAAGAACAGGATCATACCTGAAGATTGCCCATTCTAAACTTGTGAGTAAACCTGAAAAACCAAATGTACATAGATAAATTGTAAAAATTTGTGAAAACACCAGTAAGTACCTTTTTAATCTTCGAAAGAATATATCAGTAAGCTCTTTCGAAGTAATTTGCTTCGTCCTAATAAGCTCTCCAAGCTCAAGTATCTAGCATTCATCAAAACAGAAATACTTGGACCAAGCTAAATGCAGTCTTTGCCATAAATAAGACATGGAAAGAACATTTTCACACCGTCATAAAGGCAATATCTTCCTCTTTGTTTGGCCGTTGTATGCCACGAATGGAAGGAGGATATCTAAATTGTGTATACTTATGGGGAGCTTCATCATTTCTACCCCAGGATGAATTGAAAACTAACACAGATGGATCATTCAACCCTCCATCGCGGGAAGCAATAAGTTCACGGTTCACCATAAACATTGGTAGGTTGAACTCTTTCTCGCCAGTTGCCATTTCTCGCACCTGAAAATAGACACATAAGATTTAGACTCACGCGAGACTAGTAAACAATCCTTCTCTTTTCAATTATCAGTACCTTGCTTTCATTGAAAAAATCAGCATCAAAGTATTTCAATGATTTCTTAAGTTCCTTAACATCCTCAGCAGGTTCTATGCTTTTGCTCTCTGGCACTGCAGGGACTCCGCGATCATCCTGAGAGGACGGCCCCAAATAACTCGTCAACGGGTAAGAAGATGAAGCTTTCTAAGTGGAAATAAGATGGCAAATTGGCAATGCCTTTACTACCTTCCATAACTTATGATACAACGCTATAAGTTTGTAAGAATAACCAGGAGCTTTACCACACAAGGGTGTCCATATATATCTAGACGAAATTACCTGTGTATGATAAGTGAGCAAATGAAGAGGGAAATTTATCTCCTAGTTGACTTCAAAACAGATGAAATAATGAACAAATCCTCTCTGAATTCCCCCTTTTTTTTTCTGATCGAGGTAGTCGATTAAGAACAATAGATAGTAAAAGATGTAAACTTGCCCTAAATTCTTTGTTCATCGCTACAGGATCGAATATTTACTGAAATCCCGGGAAAAACATTCCAAAGTGGAGTAGTTCGTCTCAAGTTCTAGTAACTAAAAGCAACCACATGCCTCGCGGAAACGAAAGGATCTCCTCGATCAACGACAGAGAAAATGATCAAGAAACGGAAGCGAAAGGATCTCCTCGTCGGAGTCGAAAAAGCAAAACAATTACCAAATGGGAGCGATCGATGGACGGAGGCATCGGAGTCGGGGAGAAGGATGGTGTAGCTGCCAAGAGGAAGGGCATCAATAGCAATAGAAGCGGCGAGAAGAAGGCGGCGCCATGCGGCGGCGGCTGCAGGAGACGCATGGCGCTTGACTTTTTGGAAAGCTTCGGCCTGGAAAAGGGAGAGGGCATCAGTTTGAGCTCTCAGTGTACGACGACGGAAATAAATAGAAACGACAAAAGGAGAGAGAGACGAAAAAGTTGAATGATTATAAAATTGCGCTTGAAAAGTAGTAGATCTCTTATTCTTCCTTCTCGAATCTCTTCCAAAATCAAAAATCCAAAACCAAAACCAGAGTTTCTTTCAATTGAAGATCAAAGCAACCAATCTCATCACTCTCATCGAGTTGATAAACTTTTAAAAAAACAAACAAACGATGGATGGATCGATGGATGAATGTAAACGATGCATAATCCGGCGAGTGGGGGATCAAGGGGGGCGGTAATAGGCGTAAACGGAGTAGAAGGTCTGGGCGCAGGTGAGCAGCAGCAAGAAGACGGCGGCGATCAAGGAGATGACCGCCCACGGGTTCCCAAAGTACTTGTGCTTCAGGCTCGCCCCCCACGTGTTCCACCGGTGGTTGTAGTACCTGTTCACCCTCTCCGACAGCTCCGACAGGTAGCTGTCGTCGAAGTCGAACACCACCTCCAGGCACAGCTTGTTGAACAGGTCCGCCACCTCACCGTCGTTGCCCAGCCAGTGCTCGATGATCCCCCGGTAGTGCAGGTAGCTCACGTCCTCCTCCGAGTTGATCAGGTTGTCCATGAAGATGACGTAGGAGGTGATGTCCTTGGTGCAGTCGGAGTGGCACTGTTCCAGGGCGATCAGGTTCAGGAACAGCGATTTGGTGCCGTCGTGGATCAGCAACCGCGGGATTTTGAGCACGCCGTCGGCGAACTTGATGTCCCAGAACCGGTCGGTCTTCCGCTTCCGGAACTTGATCCCCGCGTCCCGGAGTTCCGTCACGCAGTGGATCAGCTGCAGCCGCCGCCGGTCCGCCACGCGCCGGGTGTGCGACCACCGCCTGATCCAGACACGCGGCTCCGGCTTCGGTCCCGTCCTGAGCAAGCTCCGCCGGAAGACGTCGAGGCAGTGGAGCCCTGTCTCGGTGAGCGGGTCGAAGGACTCGGCGGCGGCGGCGCGGGTGGAGGACTCGATCCTCGCGCGGTCGGCCTTGCGGAGCGGCTCGTCGGTGGGCATGAGGGGGTCGAAGAAGCGGACGGCTAGGCGGGCGACGAAGCCGTGCTGGTCGGGGCGGCCTATCTGGAGGCCGAGGAGGCGATCGAGGAGGAAAAGGGGCAGTTGGTTCTCGAGCATGATCATGTCGCGCTGGATGCCGTGCATCGTGCAGCGCATCGCGAACACGGGATCGTTGCGATCGTAGCCGAGTTCCCGGAAGCCCTCGCCGGCGCCTCCCGCCGCTCCTCGAAAGAGCTCCAGCACGAAGGTGCCGTCGAGCACCAGCATCTCCACGAACTCGTCGCTGGACAGGCCGATGCGGCCCTCGTAGCAGGCGCGGCACCGGTCCTCCAGCGCCCGCGCCGCATCGAGGTACAGCCGCACGTCGTGACCGGTGCGGCGGAGGACGCGGTAGACGGCGCGCCACTTATGGTGCTCCATGTCGCGAAGGCGGCGCTTGCCGTGGTGGTAGGGGCCGATCGACACCACTTGGGGCACGTACGACTTCTCGTCGCCCTCGCGGAGCGATTTAGGGACGCGGTAGATGGAGAAGCGGGACCAGGGCAAGGTCGCCTCCTCGTGCCGCGCCTCCTCCAGCCTGTCACGGACGGAAATCGCCCACTCGGACTCCTGCGCCCGAGGGGCAGCGGCGACCACGGCTCGCACTTCCTCTTCATCCTTGCCCGCCTCCTGCCCTCCTCCTCCTCCTCCTCCCGCTGCTGCTCCTCCGGTATGGGTACGCCCCGGGTGAGATGGATCGGCGGCGGCGGCGGAGGCCTGAAGGGTGAGCCGGGAGTGCTGGGCTGCGACCGGGGGAGGTTCGCCTGCACGGTCTCATTGAGTTTCACAGCGAGCAGATACCAACTCAACACCTCTTTGTTGAACACCGCCACCATCGAAGCGATAAGCTCGAGCGACAGTTGTTTGATGTTTTGTCGCTGAGAAGAAGAAGAAGATGCTGCTGTATATTATACTTGGCAAAGGCACGGAAGATGGGTAGAGAAAAGTAGACCATGAACTGAGATGGCTTTCCATGTCTCTGCAACTTTCTCCAATGATTTGGTCCCCAAAAATTGATCAGTAGATCGACAAGATTTCTAATTGAAGTGATCTGGTTGCTTGTTCGGCACGCAGAGAAAGAGCAATGTCGGAATGGATGATGTTGGGGCCCAGCAGCCAGCAGGGACCTTCCATCAGCAAGGACAATGATAAGCCTGGTATATGTTTATTGAGATTGCTATCCTGCGCGACATCTACATGCGCAATCCGTGCGCGACAACTTGATCCATCGTCACTGCCGTCGCCTCTGCCGTCCCGTCCGACTAATTGACCGCTGATTAGCCGCGATCGACGCACCGCCTGTCGACAAGTCTGGCGGTGGATTTGGCCGAATAATGGTCAGAATCCGTTTGACAGGAAACAGGACCGATCGCGATCAACAGTGGCGCGCGCCATTGTCGGCCACGACTGTAATTTTCGCAACCGGAGACCGACCGAGGAAGGACTACCGTGCGACGACAACCCGTCCTCTGCTGTCCGACGACTGCGATTCAGTCGGAATCCGTGCCAATCATGGCCGGCAATGGCCGCGCGCACGATTTCACTGTTTCCGGCAGAAATGACAAATTGAGTGGAAACTATCCGATAGGAATTCGACGCCGGACGGAGCGCTGGCAATCTGTGTGTCGATCGCGCCCGAGGGAGAGGTCAGCGGTGGCCAGACGGCGTGGCGAGGACGGCGACAGCGACGGTGGGTCGCGGATGTCCCACGAGTCACGAATCCTGTCGCGTAGCATAGCATTTCTCTAAGTTTATTTAACATTAAGTATTGGAAAGCAGAGGCAGTAGCATTTCACGATCCAAGCTTACTTGATGTCGACCCAGTTTTCTTCTTCAGATTGTCAGGAACAGGTCCTGTAAGTTGGTTGTTCTGGAGATATCTGTTATTTTGCAAGACAAGGCACAAAACAATCAAGAACTTGTTACATCTCTTGTGATAGACTGTGTTTGGAAGCTCTCGTAATGAAGATGGAATTGGGCCACTGAACTCATTGTCTTGCAGATGCCTGATCAAACAGTTCCAGTAAATTGTATCGCAAAGACAACAAAAGAGGAAAGAATAGATGCTCAAGCTTACAAAGAAACCAAGTTCTTCAGAGAACTCAATTTTGGGACTGGACTGTACAATTTGTTCCCAGAAAGCCAACTGCAACAAGCACACATTTTTGAAATGATCTGTTCTGTACTAATATGTTGCCTGCTTCTTACATGTTTGCGAGGGCAGTCAAATTGTCGATGCTATTTGGCAGTGTTCCTGAGAGGCCAAAGTTTGTGAGGTTCCCGCAAAAACTCTCAAGTCGATGATTAACAAGGACAGATTAGAGATGATCAATTCACAAAAACTCACCAATGCAACTACTCTATTGGAACCATCTTGAGAACAGAGCACTCCAGTCCATGAGTGATCCTTGGGTAAGCACGGATCACCTGTCCAATCTGGCGGAGCTAGGCAATACTACCGGTGGCCACTGCACCACCAGTTGCTTCCCCCGGCTGGTTGTGAGAGATTGCTGCAGCACGGCTTCCGGAGGGAGATTCCAGAACTCCGACGAAGGAATGATGGAGTGGCATTCGACGCTAGGGTTGGAATCCGTGAAGGCCTGCCAGTATCGGTTGTATGAATCCTCTGGATAGCTAGCCACAGAGTCGATTTCCACCTTAGTTTTATCGATCGAGTTCTCGAAGATTACCAACATGTTCTTTTTAGGCAAACAATTAGTGCACCTGATGATATCGCCGTCCTTCCCAAATCGGTGCCGCGCCACCGTGCTCAGCGCGTAGTTCTCCGTCCCGTTGTACATCGAATCCTCCAAGTTCACCACCTTAGTGCCGTCGATGATCTGGTCGAACACCCTCGGCTGCTCATTCCTGGCCAGGCAAAAGCTCACCAAGTGCCGTCGTATGTCTGGTAGTAGGTGGTGCGGATCAAGTACTTGGCTCCTTTAGCAACGGGCATCTCGTAGCAGTACTTGCGGGAGGAGGCGTCAGGGAAGTATCGGACGGTGGAGAGGAAGGGGACCAGGCCGGGATGGCGATGGCGGAGGCCTCGCCGGCGTTGGTGAAGCCTTGGTCGGGGATCCATTGGATGCTTCCGATGGTCTCCTCTCGGGATGCGCCGCAGTTGATGTAATAGCCTGGCGATCAAGCTTTAGAAAAACGCAAGCAAACAAACAAAAACCAGATCGAGCATTTCAAAGATAGAACCAAATTGATTGCCTCTGGGATGTGGAGCAGCATGGAGAGAGGGCGGAATGAGGAGGCACCACAAGAGGAGGAGGAGGAGGAGTTAGTATCTAAAGGGACATTTGTATAATTAATGAATATATATGGTCATCAAAATTATTAAGTCAAAATTTGTGATCTAAATTTTATTCAGGATTTGACTTAAGGGCATAATCATTGTGAATAATAATTGTGGATACCATTTTATAATTCTAATTTGATGAGGGGCCAAATTAGAATTATGTCAATCCTTATAAGGGATTATGGTCCCCAAAAGGCAGAGCGACAGAATTATTTTTCTGAATCCCCATCGTCAGAGAAACTACGGAAACCTAAGGAACTCTGCACCTTTTGGAAGATCATCCTCGGCTGCTAACGATGGATTCCGGTACGCTTCCGAATTTACTTCTTGTTGTTTCTTAAGAATTGGATAGACGATACATGCGTTGAGATTTCTCAACATTAAGGAAAATATCAACAGGAGGAGGATGGAGAGAGGGACATTGGGATGCCCTAAAGAAAACTAAAGCCATGGCGAGGATTTGAAATTGCTGAGAGATGAAGGAAGAACCCTAAAAAACAAAGGAGTGGAAAGCATTTGTTCTCACGGAGGTTCAAAAATAGCTGTTAGTTGACTTGGACAATGCTGCATTGTCAACAGCCATGAAATTACCTATCCGAACATTGATTTAATGGAAATAATTTATATTTTTACCAAAAAGAGAAACTATTTTTCTCACTTATTTTTAAATCGTAGAATTTTAAAAAAATGATATATCTTCAGAATAACAAAAATGCACTTGATTTCCATCTACAATTATATTGAATTAGTTAAGAATTATAGTAACTAAGATTAAAATGATAATAAAAGGTTTTTTTTTTAAAATGATTCATATATATAGATAAAATAAGAGAGGTTAAACTCCTCAAATGTACAATCAAAAGATCAGCATCATAGTCCAAACAGTACTAGCCGTTGAACACACACATATGACACATCACACAAGAAATTACATCAAGCTCATGACACCACCAACATCAAGACACTATAGTCCACATGTCCATACATCACAATACTTGCATGCTCATTTACGGACCATACAAAGCACCATAGACCACAAAATCAATCTCATCTCAGGAATAAAGTCACCGACAACTTGAATGCTACTGTGACTTAAGATCTACAAACCAATACATATGGACTTGCACCTTGCAAAAAATCCAATCAAAATCTGAGATAATGCCCTAATAACGCTTTCGATTTCTCGTCTTCAATTTCCCTTATTCCTTACTTAACCAAGAATGGTCTTATTCTTGTAAAAGAGGTTCGAGCCATATTGAATATAAAAACAACTCATAATTTCATTGTTGAAGGTGAGGCTAAGCAGTTGGACCTCAAAATTACTATTGGTGAAAGTTCGCTCAAAGTCGCGAACTCGTCAACTAGGTCTCGCATTACCTAATCGATTCTAGCTCATCTTGGAGAATAGAGTGGAAATCAAGCAATGCTAGGATTGAAGTTCTTCGACCAAGCATCAGCATTTCCTCTACCATCAACCAACTCTCCCAATATACTTGCAAGAAATAAGGTACTATCAGCCTACAATTCAAGTGGGGGTTCAAGTTGGAACCAAACTACCTTGCCAACTCGATGATTATACAGCACTGCTTGAAGCATTCGAGGATGTAATGTCACAAGAACTTCTAAAAAAGTTTCCACCAAGATGTGAGGTAGATCACCAAATTGAGCCGGAACCGAGTACTAGGTCACCGGACACGGAACCTTGCCACATGACACCCCCCGAGCCCAAGCCAGAGATAGACAAATGCACAAACACAACAAATAGATCTTGGTTACTCATGCATTTATAGTCAAAGTATCAATCTGTCACTACACAATCATCAATTTCTTCTTAGTTTTGCATCAATCATTCTTAGCACACATTTTCTTCTAAAGTTTTATCACCTTCAGTCTTCTGTGCTGAACAGATATATGAATTCATTCATTTACCCAGGAAAATCTATTTTATTATTGAAAGCAAAATGTTGAGGTCGATACTATCTAAAGCAGACAATATCTTTGTCTAGAAGTGTTGCATCTCTATCATCACAAATCATACAATACATAAAGCCAAATCTTTTATGATAGACAAACAAACTAACAAAATTTATATATTTATAGCCAAATCTATGTTCCTAATTCCTACTGTTGTCGTGTACAAAATATCAAGAGGATCAAGTAAGACATGCAAATTTGGTTCCTCTGGACTAGTTTGTATTACAATTTTGCTGCACCTGCAATTCTAAACTTATCATCATTACATCTTGGGAATTCTTCAACAAATTTTTTCCACTGTCTTATACCTTATATGCCTTCTTAATTTCCCTCACTACACGGCTTGCGACCTCAGGAGTGAACATTCTAGGTAGGTTTGCCTCAAGATCAATTTCAATGGCCTTGCTCTTCATCAAACTATCTCTTTTAACCAAAATGTCTTGATCCACTTCACTCGATTGCCTAGTTTTAACACATAAGCGCAACCATATTTGAACAATATCCTTGCAAATCATATTGACTTTGCCACGGATTATCTCTTCCATCACAGTCTGTTCATTCCCGTCACCGCAATTGATGTTAACTATAATTGCTGTTGGCGATAGCATACTGCGGACATAAAGAGAGGGTGACATGTAAGGTTGCACCTGTGGAAGTTTGGCAAGCACTTGCCTCTGTTTATCCAGATCGGTTTGATGGTAGAATTCGTCAAGGTAATCAGGGTGGAGGGCGACATCCTTGCGTGGTATCAAGTCCAGGAGGAGAACGAGGGAGGTTGGGGTTCCTTGTATGAACTCCAGAAGAAGGTGAGGAGCATCTGTGGAAGAATTAAGCCAGACAGACAAAGTGGCTATAGTGAGAGCACCAGTAGGGATCTGGCAATGCAGCCATGATTCCAGTATGAAGTCTACCTGAACAAAATTCAGATAAAATGTGAATGAGCCACTTTTTTGAGGCTTCATGCCACTGAGACTTGTTTATCTGTGTGGATTATCATCAGTACCACAAATCTCAGTCTCTATACTGGCTTGTTTTTAATCAAATAAATTCTGAGATTATAATAATTCAGCTTTGAATTCCTTTTCTGTGGCATGATTAGAGCTTCAAATGAGAAGACTAATTCTTCAAATTTTGACCTTTTGAAATGCCGTTCATAGTGATCAGATTATACCACCCTATACCCAGTGCTTGTTAGTAAATTAACATACCCAATCAAATCTCAAACTACATTAGTAAAACATGCTGCCAATAGAATTCTAATCCATCTTTATCAAAACACAACAACCGAAGCTTAAAGATTAGAGTTTCTTTCAAAGAATTGTTTCTGAACAAAGTAAAAAGAACATAAGCTAAGTTGATCATAACAGACTCATTCGAAAACTATTTAAACTTGAGCTGCAATTGGAATCCACTAGAAATCTACTTTTTTGCTATATAAGCATCTTTTTTCTTGATAGAATCTGGCATTATTAAGCATAAGAAAAGAGAGAGATCAAGATAGATCAAACAGACGTGCTACTGCTACCGATCTTCATTTTGAAGCACATAGAAACTCATGGATCAATATGAAGGAACGGAAAGAATGAAGACAGAAGTGAATTGGTACCGTGGAATCGGGGCCACCGTATCGGATATCGAGGGCGCCATGGGCCGACCCGGACGGATTTTGGAAGGACAGGACGTCGGAGGGCACGGTGGAGGGGAGGAGCTGCGGCCCGAGCTCGGTCTCCACCATGGAGAGGACTTCCACCATCAGATCCCGCTGCGCCGGGGGTAGGTAGGGAAACTCCGCCACGGGAGGCGGCGGAGAGCTCATCGAGGCGCGGACCCGAATGGATCTGCTCTTGCAGCCTGCGACCGCGACGGCAGAGCCCGGACGAGGAAGAAGAGGAGAAAGGAGGGAACTGACGGCCACCAAAGACATTATTTCCTGGTGTGTGGATAATTCATTTGCAAACTTAATCAATTCCAAAATATGTGTGGATAATTCATTTGCAAACTTAATCAAATCCAAAATATGTGTGAATAATTACTCCATCGTAACCAACTGTAAATGATCATAACATCGTGTATAACGATTAGAATGATGAATTTCAAAAAGGTGGAATCTGTCAAGGCCCCACACGATTCATGATCATTTGTGAAGAGGTAAATAGAATGATGGATAATTAATATACAAACTTATATTGATTATTTCAATTTATTTGATTTCGATTTTAAAATTCTAAATTTTGATAAATCAAATCAATATTAATAGACTATTATATGTAAGTAGGATAATTAATATACAAATTTATATTGATTATTTCTATTTATTTGATTTCGATTTTAAAATTCTAAATTTTGATAAATCAAATCACTATTATATTATGTAAGTAGGATAATTAATCCTGGCGAAGCAGGCAATACCCTCCTGCGTCGTGATCAATTACAGTTTCTCGATTTACCTCCTTAAAGATGGTCGTGAGGTCGACCGTGTCCGCTAAGATGGCGGATGCTACCTTTTTACAGAAAAGCAGGATAATTAATATACAAACTTATATTGATTATTTCTATTTATTTGATTTCGATTTTAAAATTCTAAATTTTGATAAATCAAACCAATATTAATTGACTATTATATTATGTAAGTAAAAAAAGTTGATCGTGAAACTAATCATATGGGACTATTGAATTGGATTGACATATTCTACTTTTTTACTAAAACAAAAAAAAAATTAACTGTCAGATTCAACCCGGCACGCCAATCGATCCAACGTAAGAATTGTAGTGTAAGGTCATCTCCAACC
>NC_133870.1:4230853-4452216 GCF_044706935.1 Curcuma longa | reverse complement strand
CTTAGAAATGCATTAATTGAGCATTTATAGGAACAATATGATAATTCTAAAAATTAAGGTTCATAATGATGTATTTTCAATGAAGTGTTATTTGTTTTATGAAAATATTTAAAATATTTCATCTTAATTGTTTATAATTGTGTATTTTCTTTAAATAATAGCATGTCTATTAAATTATTTCCACCAAAATTAAGAAGGAAAGTACTAATATTTATTTTATTGTAATTAAAAATATAATATTATAAAAATTAGTTATTATGTACCATAAAATATTAATTTTAATAATAATTATGATCACAATAAAAATATTTAATAAATTAATATGTATGTTAAAATTAATATGTATATTGAATAATAAATTATAAGATGAAAAATAAAATATTCTAAGGAATATTCTTTTTAGTGTAGGAAATGATATGTATTGATTGAAGTTGAAAAAAATTTAGTATTAAAATGACACGAAATTAGTGTTAAAAATGCACCAAAATAGGTTTTATGATGGGAGATGGTCTAACTATCAAAGACAAATTCACCATGGTGGGAAGAGTAAAGCAACTAGATCATGTACTAGTCAAACGACACATGACGGTTATACAAAATGAGCACTACTCACTCCCCCAAAGCCCTACAAAATGGGAGAAGCTTCAAGGGAAATCTTAGAGCTCAACTCAAATTTGAACATTCTCCAATTAAATTCAGTTCAAGCAAGTTCCTCTTTAACTTAATCACAACTAAACTGGAACTCCTCTAACCCCATTCCCCCACAAACAATTCAGCCAACCAATTGAACCCGACAAACGCCTATTATATAATCTTTCAGAATTTCAACATAGCAAAGGGACAATGAGACACTTAGCAAGAAGAGCCAACCTAAAAAATTGTACCAGGCAGACATCTATAATGTGTTATAAATTCACAAACCCAAAGGCAGATATAAAATATCACGCAAGGAGATCTCATGAATTCCACCAATACAGACCGCAACAGCACAAGACTGAAGGGCATGATATAATAAAGTTTCAGGATACATGACATACGATCTAGGTCAATCACAACAGTGAAGAGAGATTCCAGGAGTATGCAAGGTAGAAGTTTCATTTGACATCCTTGCAAATTTAGCCTTAATAAATAGCAATAGACCTCGCAAATGGAAGTGAAGAGCACAACTCGTGTCAGTATGGCCTGTACCTCCAATCCATTCTCGATCGACTGCTCCCACTAGCTCCATAGCCATACTGCATGAGGAAAAGAAGTGCCAAGTCAGAGTTATGGAATCTATTCTCACTTTCTAACTTTTGCACATCTTGACTGATAGGTGCTGCGCACGTAATAACAGAATGGTAAACCAAGGCACTCACGTCGTCAAAGTCCAGGCTGCCATAGAGCTTGCCATAGTTTCGCATGGGACCATACCCTCCATAAACCTCAGCTGGATCCATGTAGCCTCCTGCACTGGGCCCAGCATCATCGAGCGGTGTCGCCGAGTCTATAGCAACCTACTCCATATATCAGATATCACGTCAGAAATAACCATACATTGATTCCAGTTGCCATAATATCTTCCCAAATGAAGCATGGAGTGGATACTGGAATACTCAAACTCAGTTACCAAGAAGTATAGCTCTATACAACCAATTTCAGATTGTCCTATGAATATGTACCTCGTGTCCAAGAATTTCATGAGTCCTACGAGATACACGATCTGCTACACCATCCTCAGCAAAAGTCACAAATCCAAAGCCTCGATGGCCACTTCTCTTGGGATCCTACTAATGGCAAAGTGTTTATTCTAACATACAGATTTTGTTTAACCAATTTGAATATGAACACAAGTAATTACCTTTGGAACATAGACATCTATGATATGGCCAAACCGACCAAAGTACTGGCGCAGATCTTCAGCACTTGCCTCCTGGGGAAGTCTACCAACAAAAATCTTTCTACCAATGCCACGTGAAGGCCCAAAATACCCTCCTACATCATACACAAAATTTGCATTACAAATGTATAACAGGGGACTATACTGTGTAATTTGCATAACTTTAAATATTAGCATACTTCCATAAGAACCAAAGTGATCATACAGCGTTGGAGCCCCAAGCGCTGCATACCGTGTTGCAGCTGAGATATAAGCATTGTATGCACCATATCCACCCTGTGGCATTCTACTTGGATATCTAACTTCGTCGTTCTACATTTAACAGAGACCAGAAATTATTTCAGGTGCAACATGCATCAATCATCATTAGAATTATACAGCCAAGTGGTCCTAGTAATCCAAGAGCAGAGATGGTTACCCTTGGGGTAGCCCGGTCAACAACTACAGTAGAACCACCAAGTTCATGGGACTCTGCCATAATTGAATCCACTGCATCTGTTAATTCAAGGAAAATACAGAGTCAATTTGTTTTAACATAGATACAAAACATTCTGAAAAGAAAGATGAAAATTAATAATTCAAGAAGGCTTATGAGAGCATTATTTGAGAGAAATACAGATTGATGGTGGCGATAACAACTCAGGAGAGCATACAACCAGTAAAGTTACTAAATTCATCACGACATCATCACCAGAATAAGACTGAAACAAGGATGCATACAAATCCTGAACAGAGGAGTAAGATTCAGGTAACCATCCCCAAATAGGTGGAACAACACAAGGATACACATTTTCTTTTGAAATGCATGGATCAGGATGAGTGTGATAGGGAGACGCATTAAATCCCTTGAAAGTAATATTTCATAGTTTCTCTTGCAATGAATGGATCTACCTACATCATCCAATTTAGATGGAGAAAATACTCCTAAATCTAAGTCAGTTCAATGCTTTCAGAATTTAGCTCAACAAGAGCAATTTCTAGCTAAATCGATAAAGACAATGAATTTTTAAGTAAAATAACTCAAGTGTACCTTTCACTGTAGAAGGCATATTGTGTCCTTGGATATTCTTCAACAGAGATGACAACTTTAATCAAAGTAAACTATATTCCAAACGGGATAGGTGTCAACTACAACATTTCTGTCTTCAACTGCGTATTCTTAAGCATGCATCTTCTTGCATTTCAAGATATGTTAGCCTTCACTAGTATCAATATACTATTGAGATCTCTTAAATCATATTTACATTAACTAGAATTTTCTTTCATGTCACTGATCCCTAATTGATTCAAAGTTAAACAATCAAATATCTTGACCATTTGTGCACATACTAATACAACAATAATTTTCCAAATTAGCCAATCCCATTCCAGGTTGGTCAAGTTGGATGAGTGTCAACCTTTTCTAATCTTATTTTTTGTCCTATAAATAGGATGTCAGGCAAAACAAAGAGATTAATTAGCAAAAATCACATACATTTAAAAGGAAACAGGCTAAAGCGCCAAAAGTTAAAGTTGAATCACTTTGGATACCTCAATTATAAGAGGAATCATTTGATCCAGAGAATCCTCTGTTTCTTAAAAGATGCTTTAGTGTGTGGTTTTTATCCATAAAATATGGTGCACAGTGCATTTATTGAGTGTGCATCGATTGTTTGAGAGAACCGAATTATAAATGTGCTGTTTACAATACTGTAGAACATAAAAAAGATGAAGATATATACAACTGAATAATAATAAGAAAAGGCAATAAAGTCATTTGGATTACAAACCACAAATTAATCTGATAAATATTCAACATCTATTAGTTATTAATAAATACTTATAATATAAAATATTAGTGCATAATATCATATTGCCAATAATATCATCTTTGAATTAATTGCAATAAAATATTAATGTGATTGTGAAGAAATTCTATAATATCATATGCATTGCAATAATAGTCTAAAATGATAGAATAGAATCAACATATTAACACAATGTAAACAGAGAGTCAATTTTCAATTCAAGTTACTCTAGGTGAATGCATGTCAAGCCAGCAAAGCATTGGAGAAGTAACTCAGGATCCTGTTATCATGCTGTTCTTCAGTACCAAATAAGCCACAAAAATAGGCTTACAATTACAAGAAAAGAAGGTTTAGCAAAAAAACAAGAGCAAAAGTTATCAATTCAACCAAGAATCAGGTAATCGAATACATGACACCAAATTTTAATTAGAATAGAAATAAAGAAATTAGTGAATCAATTGAGTTTTAGAATATAGCCAGTGTAATGATTAGTATTTAGGAGTGGGAAAAGCATTATTGTAGAATGAGGCAAGCATTAATATAACTGAAGAATTAATCAAGCATATATACATGAAACAAACAACCAACAATAATCTATTTGTCAATACCTGCATTATCAAAAGTGATAAAACCAATTCCACGATGCCCTTTGGAACCTTGATCCTAGAGTGAAATTACAGAGTGAACAAGATTACAAATAGAATTAGGACAGCGCCAAATTTTATCATTCAAAATATACTAGAAACCGCAAAAACTAATTAGATAATTCAATAAATAGCCAATTTCTAATAGCTAATTATATCCCATCCCTAATAACAATGACATTTCAGCATACTTTGTCATGTTATATGGGCAAGCCTAAAAATAGTAAAATTGACAGGAGTTGATGAACCCATTGTCAATCAGGTCTAATTGGAAGAGGTCTTCCCCATAACGTAGATGAGGCAGGGGAATCAAAAGCAAAACAATAATCTGCAGATTTTATGCCACCACCATTTTGTAATGCTTGTGCTATACAGAATAAAGATAAAATATATATATTTCAAAAAGTTATAAAAGGTGATAGAGAAAGCTGTTCCTAGTATAAAGGTATCAAGTTTATGGTTCATACTGCAGAACTTTGGTAAAGAATTCTTAAGGAGAAATAAGAGTAACCATATATGTTATTTTTGATAAGACACCCAATGAAAAAAATCATGATAGAGCTGCCAGACAAATATTGTGGTAGATTTCAGAGAGAAAAATAATATCTAGTAATTATATTAGTGTGATAAAAATATTTATTATAATATTGTTGCCAATGTTAGAGCTATAGGAAGTGTGACATGAACTACTAGTCAATATTTTCCTATTAGGACTATATGAACCAACCAATCATACTTCTGATAGACTCCTAAGTGTATGTTATGTTATTTACAGATGGGATTGTGTTAACTATGTGTAATACAATTAAATTTGAAGTTTGTATTCTGGAGAAACATTTTAGAAACTTAAGACAAATAGAAAAAAAATAGTTAGGATAAATAAATGAACATATGAAAAAGTTTCAAATAATTAATGGAATAGTTATGATGGGTAGACATGAAATCATATAAATATAGTTTCAAATAATTAATGGGTAGACATGAAATCCATATAGGTGGTTTAACATTTTGGATTATTACTCAACAAGAAGAGGATATTAAAGGATGTACAATTAATACAATAAAAAATGGATTGTCAAAATGTACAGGAGCTTTTGGAGTCATGTTTGAACATCGCATCCCTTTCATGCTAAAAGGACAATATTAGATACTATAGTACCATTCTTTATGGATGTAAGCGTTGAATTGTTAGGACAAATGCAAAAAAAGTTAATGTAAAAAAGTTGGATTGATAGGAGAGATGATATGGACATTTTAAAGATGATCAATACATATCATAATTAAAAGAATTAAAGACCAAAAAATTAGTTACAACAACAATAACCAAGCCTTATCCCACTAGTTAATATAATAAAAAATGATTTAATTATTTGAGTATTACTAGTGACTTACATAAAGTTCAATGGAAAGATTTGATCTATGTAGCCTATCACAAAGAGTTGAAAAACTTGATGATTATATAGTTTATAAACTCTTATAATTTTTTAAGATTATCCTGCTAGGCTTCAAACTTGCATCACACAATAAGTAGCAAGGGCAAGAGATGGAGTGGGGAAGGAGAATTCATGATTTCCATGTGTATGTATTGATATAATGGTCAAAATATTAATCTACACAATCAATTCAATCTTCCACAGAAAAAATGCATGTCAATCATACAATGCAAAGAGATCAAATATTAGCCTAAATGTTAATTAATAATGTAAAATAGATGATATTGAGTTTAAAATCTCAAGCATTGTCGGTGTTTTGACTAGAACCATATTATTTTGGAATCATGCCGATGTTTCGTTATATGATTTCAGTGGCAAATTAGAGGTGGAAAGAGGAAGAAGATGAAGAAAAAATACAACAATTATATTCTTACATTCCAATTTTATCTTCTATCCAAAATGGTATAATTTTGACATTATCTTGTATGAACACAAGGTACAAAAAATATCAGCATTATTTCAATTCCTCTTGAGCTATGTTGTAGCATGCCAAGAGGTATTAAGTATTAGCATAACACAATACTCATCAGCCGAATTAACACAACACACAAGGAAATATTAACATGTGCCGACTAATATGGAGTTCCAATAATTTATCAGAATGATACATTTCAACTATGTGGCCTAACACGATACAGAATTTCAAACCATGAATGATATTATGTATATAATTAATATTTAAAATATTTATTGCTTGCAAAAATAAAGGTGTTTAACTTAACAATAGCAATTTACAAGCTACAAAAGAGGGTATTTTAGAATTTAAGTCAATTTAATTTAATTTAAATCGAACCAAACAAATCAAATCAAATATTTTTTAACTGCATAAGCAAGTAAAATGTGTCATATGCAACCAAAAGGCAATCCCATTCCAATTCTGCCAAGGAAGCAGCATATGACTCGCAAGCATATGCCTTTTAGAACCATGAAAAAGTTTATTCCAAAATTACTCAACCCCATCCTTTTTTTTTTGGTAATCCAAGTATCCAGCTCTTCAAACCGACTAATCCTGCAAGTGACCAGTCCGACCCACAGAAGTTTTCCACCGATCACCAAGGTAAATCGAGAAGCGCGAACGGTCACTCTACAACTAGCATTCCAAGATTATCTTCTACCGGAAAATTAATCCGCAGTGCACCATAGCTAGCAATCAACTCATGGATGCCTAATTAACTACAGAAGCGCTTTGTCATTGCACCGTAGCCCCGGGGGCAAAGATTGGAAATTAAATTCCACCTATCCATCCTCATATTTATATTGTAATGCATCATATGCATCAACTTTAATTAACTTATATTGTTACAATTTATGAATACATCAAATATAATTTAAGAGCAATGTGAACTTTGCATCACTTTAACACCATGAAGCATATTAAAAGTATGCCTATAGTGAAAGTAAATATATGATAAAGAAGTATAACTATTAAGATATTGCATTTTAATATGGAAAAACCCTTTTAATAAGATAGATAGTCTATAGGATAGGAGTTATGGACCATTTTCTTAGTTGGATACATAAAAGATATGTCGTTTAGAAGATAATATTGTTTTGATTCAGATCCTATGTAGACATGTAAGAGGTTATATGATCATTCATAGATTCATCAAAACCCACTACATAGTTGAGATCTAGATCATCAAGGAAAATTTTGGAAATTGAATAAAAACCTACAATCTGGTGCATAAAGCAATTTTTGCAAGATTATAATCATGGTCTCAGATGGTGGCGTGGGTGGAAAAGTTTTTGAAATCCAAATTGAATTCTGTCTCCTTTTTCTTCTTGTCACACTGCTTATTCATGCAAATTACTCACCTTAGCCTTACCATAATACAATTTCTTTCCCAACTAAGATCAACATAGGAATCACGAAAGTGAAAATTTGCATGTTGTTAATTAACATAAGACCTACATGCCACAATTGTAAGACATCCACAATTTTGGTTAACACACTTCTTGGATAACTTATTCATCTAAAAAAGATGTTATCATCATATGACCAAAGAAACACACTGGATAACATTGTTCATAGACAATTTAACTAATAACAAAACTAAGAGGTCCTAGTAGTTCCTTAGTAACTGAATTGTGAAAGCACAGTAGCATTGCTTAGCTTAATTACTAAACAAACAAATGAGATGCGATATCGATATGCCGAATCACCTATCATAAAAAAAACAAATTGAAAAAAGGTAAAATAAAAAACATGAAAAAATCTTAATCAATGGTTAGTTCTAGAACACACTCAATAGCATATTATTATAAAAGAAAGAAAATTTAGAGAAAAAGAAAGGTAAATTTCTTCTCACCTTTGGCATGTACAAGTCTGTTATTTCTCCATAATTTTCAAAATAACTGCAAGTGTGCAATATGGTGAATGGAACTTCATCTGATGGTGAAATATCTAAAGAAGCCAAAAATCTGTTGTTATCACATTGAATCCATGATAATGAGTATACTTACCTTCGAAACATTGCCTCTGAGACTGATGGTGGTATCCTAGCAACAAAAATTCTGGTAGCTTTCTTTGTTGGCCCCTTCATCTCTTCCTAAAAATTAATAATCATGAAACACACATGCTGAAAGCAAGAATATGAATTCCTTGCTGAAAAAAAAAGCTAAAATAGTAATCTACATGGGAATGCAGAAAAATGAAATGTAGCAAGAAAGGGACATCAAGTGTACTTCATGAATTACCTTGGGTGTGGCCACCTTCACCTCAAGAGTTCTATTGCCAAGAACATGCTCACAATCAAGCGCACTCTGGAAGCATAAAAGTTCATCTCAAAGCACAAACAAAATGACAGATTTGAAACAAAGCAGCACACTGAAGGACAATTCAACCTTTGAAGTGACAATGAAGAGATATCCTATGACCCAAAGGTGCAGCATAAAAATGCAGGAAAAAGTATTAAATAGCACCCAAGTATAAAACGGTATAAGAGATAATACAATTTATGCTGGGGGAACAACAAAATCAAACTTAAGGTGCATGAAACAAATAAGAAGTGTCAAGATTTAAAATCTCGAGCCATGCTAGAGTTTCAGAATTTGACTGAAACGAAACTATTTGGATACCATAATGGTGTTTCAATGTATGGTACCGATGGATAATTGAATGAGAAGGTGGAAGGAAATTGAAAAGGAAGAATAAGAATATAACACAACTATATACCTAACTCCCAAATACATGGTATATTTTGGACATTGTATTCTATGGACAAAAACTAATAAAATAACAATCATTATTTCAATTCATCTTGATGTGTTTTATAGCATGTCAAGGGGGTGTTAAACATTAATATGACACGATACTTATCGTCATAATTGAGACAATAACACATGATAAATTATTTGTGCCAAGCAATATTGAGTTTAGGTAATTTATCGAAATGATACATTTCGACCGTGTCGCCCAGCACGATTTAAAATCATGAGAAGTCTGATGAACACTTAACGAAAAGCAAACTAAAAATTGCCAAGATAGTATTACAATAACTAAATGATGCAAAATGAATCATAGAGATACAAGAAAGATTAGTCAAAAGAGAAGTGCCTCCACAATGTTACGTTAATTTTTAGATAGAACGTGAGATCTCAAAATGAAGAAAAGCTCCAACATCAACATTAACCGTGTATGACAATTGTCATGAGCATTGGAAGTCTCTTGTAACTGCTAAGTGATTGTCAACAGAACTGACAAACAGGACCATTTCAAGCAGCCTGCTTTAATTCACACATGGGTGTGTGACACAATAAATTCCAGAAATCACAATAGATAAATGACAAAATTAAAACTGAAATTACAGGATTAAAGGCTTCCCAGTAAATCAATATTGAACTTTGTGACATTTTTACAAAAAAAAAAAAAAGGGAAAAAAGGTGGAGATTAAATGCAATCACCTTAGCATCCTCTGCTGATGAGAATGTCACATAGCCAAATCCTCGTGAACGACCAGTCGAGCGCTCCTATATAATATTGATCAGTTAAAAAAAGAATTCAATCAACGTGGAGATAAATAAAGCATCACAAAATTGTAATATGATATAAATAAAATCATTCACGAAAGTCTAAAGTTGACAATATTGAAGACCCAAAGTTTTCTAAGTCATATTGAAAATAAGATTTCTCAATTTATGAACATACTACCCTCAAGAGAGAGAGAGAAATATATTTTCCAAACATATGCTAGGCAATTGAAAGAAGCAAACAAACAAGAAACTAATACAAAAATTATGATGTACTACCAGTCTCCATTTTAACAGAAAATAGTTTAAGATTGCCTCAAACATAATGACAAAAAAAATTTATCGACTTTACACAAAACCTATTGAATAACAAAAGCCTATTTCAACATAAAAGAGCACTCAATGGAAGTATCAAAATTTGTTAGGCAAACATAAGCAGAGAATACACTTGAATAGGCGTTCCTTTTCTTGGTCCCCTCAATAAAAAAATGCATATTGAAAGAGTTTGTTTGATACAAGAATGAAAAGATAATTAAACTAACAAGATAGTTAAACTAACAATATCATCATGCTATGTTAAGGTACAAATTGTTGATGCAATGATCTTCCTAAATGGTTTAGGGACATTGTCAGTGTAATAATATTCATAAGTGGTTCAGTTCAACCACAATGCCGTAGGATGTTTTGATATGTTTGACTATTTAAGTTTGGTATGTCTATGGTCCTCATATGTATGCATCGAGTTTAGAAAGACTCAAAAAGTTACGCATGGAGCTCATGACTTGATGGAGTTGAGTTGTGTTGGTTTGGTTCAATAGCTTAGAGGTCTAGTACGAGTTGGACTTTGATGTAAGTAGTAGAAAACTTGGAGGCAAGACCTTTGACCAAGTGGTTGAAGATCTAGAAACAAGGAGTCTTTGGCCAAGTGGTTAAAGACCTATGGGCAAGAATCCTTTAGGCGAGAGAAATGAAGACCCAAATGCAAGTCTTTGGGCAATATCGTCAAGGATGACATGGAGTTAGAAGACTTGGAAGTTGTATGAGTTGTATAAGTCGTGTTGGGTGAGAAAGTATGACATTACAAGTCATGATCGACAAGTCCCATGACACAACATCATGTTTGGCCCAACACAAAACAAAACAGGTCAATAAAACCCGTGTCATTCATGACTTATGCACAACCCATTTGCACCACTAATTATACCAATGTGAATGAACATCTATAATAAAATATTTTCTAATGTTAGAGCTATAACAAGTGTAGCATATAATTATATGATATTGTATGTTTACATCAAGGTTTCATCCTAGATCTATCTCTTGATAATTGTACAACTACATAAACTTACTAATCATATTAGAGTAAACCTCCATGTTAATTGATGAGAGCAAAATAAAATTAACATCAAAGCTTGAATTATAGAGAGAAACTTTAAAACTAAATATATAAGTTCAATAGGACCAAAATTTATAATATGAAATGTTTTCCAATATAAGAAAATGCAGGGGATAATTAATATGGTTTATATCATGATATGAAAGTCATGTTAGATAAGCTACAGATTTAAGTAAAGTAAAACAATAATTTATTGTATTAAATGTATTTTCAATAATAAAAAATTGTATATGATTGATATGAGACTTGTGTTAGAGTTTTAGAGAAGTATCTATCATTCAATATGAAAAAGGTTATTAAGATATTAGAATAGGATACCTGTGGCTGAAAGAAGAAAAGAGTTTCTAAAGCTGTATGATCATTGCCTGACATTAGGCTAAAGGTAAATTCTATGTCTATAGTATGATTCATTAAAATTTATGAATCTGAGTGTTAACCAGTTAAGAAGGTGCACATACAAAATTAAAGCAGTAGAAATGAGAGTGATAAGATGGATATGACTATGAAAGATAAAAATAAAGGAATGCTATTATTCAAGAGGTGTAACTCTAATGTACGATAAAATGATAGTAGATTGTTTGAATAGGTTCAATTGAATTGGAAGATGTATAGAGACAAAAGAAAACTCCAATTAATGTAATTTTAAGTGATTCAATATATAATGATTATTGTAGTAATTTAGCCTTGCATAGAGTTTAATGAAATAAAATCCATGTAGCCAACCCCAAATAATTGGGACTTGCACAGCTAGATGACAATAAATAGATATGATGATGCTGAAATCAGTGTTTATAATGTTAAAGAATGCAATTGAAGTTATGGATCAATGGCACTAACAATGTTAAATTTAATAACAATATAACTCATACACCACCAAAAAACACTTAACAGACAGACCTTCATAGATTAAAGAAAATATTCCATATGCAAAAAGTAAAAAAAACTTACCTTCATGACCACACAATCATCCAAAGGTCCAAACTTGGTCATGTATTCCCTCAAACCTTCCGTATCCACATCCCATGGGATCCCAAGAACCTAAGGTAAAGCCCAATGCAATCAGTAAAACATTCCTCGAAGTAGAAGAAAGAAAATTAAAAAACACGCTTCGATCAAAAATACTGACCACGAGCTTGTTAGCCATGATGAACGTAGAGAACACGGATCAAGGATAGGGAGAGACGCTATCTCAAACTTTATCGCTCACTTTATCCCTCTCCTCCCTTTCCTTCACTTAGTTCCCTCAAGATGGCTGTTTATGTCTATCTCTCTACCTCTATCCCTCTCTACAGCACTCTCTCAACCTCTCACTCTCCTGCAGAGGACCACACAACGCACAAGAATCGTTTGATTTATTTCGCACTTCCAGTGCCGCCTCCTCCCTCCGCTTTGGCTCTCCGCCGGGATCCGGCCGAGAAGCGAAAGGGGGGAAGAGGAGAGAAAAGGGAAAAGAAGAGGAAGAAGAGCGGTAAGAAGAGGCCATACAGATCTCGCGCTCACGAACGCTCTTACCTAGCCGCTCCGCTCGCACTCTCGCCTCCGGTGGCCGTGGTGTCGCCGCACGCTCCCTCGTCTGCCGCTCTTCTCCCTCTCCTCTCTTCCTCGCCGCACGACTACCTAACTAGGGATTGGAACTAAAGATATTTAATCGCACCCGTCCATTCTCAATCTGTTCAATCATCGCACGTCTCGATTTCTACGTAAAAAGGAAGGTACCCAAATCAAAGCCCCGGTTCAAATGGGAAGCGGCCTTGTTTTTAATTTTTTTGCCTTTTTTTAAAATTTTTTTATAATCCAAATATCAACCGTTCCATTAATTTTGACGGTAATGATCGATCTTATTTTTAATTTTTTATTTTTTTAATTTTTTTATAATTTAAATATCAATTCTTATCGATTAATTTTAAAATGATTAATCTAATTTTATAAAAAAATTTATTAATTATCAGAATAAATTGAAAAGCATAGATAACTCTTAATGAATGGCTCAGTATTATGAATTTTTTTTTTAAAAAAAAAAAACCTTGTTCATTGAGATCAATAGAGTTGATTCAACTGTTCTAAAATGCCCTATAATAACAAAAATCACAAAATTACTATTATTATTATTAGTTAGCATAAAGTATTATTAATCTTGATTGATTGATTAATTTGATCTCATAAAAATTTGTTATCAGACATGTTTTAGACATGTTTCTTATCAGAGAGAAAATCCTTTAATATTCAAATATAAGAGGTTTGATTATTCATGGGAAGATCTAATAGTTTCATCGTAGTCCAAGATAAAAGTTTTTGAGATACAATTGAGTTGATTATTGTAGGACGGATTTATTGAAGTGAACAAGGGTTGAATTTCAATGAAATTGAAATAATATTTTTTTCATAATGATCAATTATAATTTTTTAATTTATCTTTTATAAATGATCATGGAATCGATTATATAAAATAAATTTTTATTTTTTATTAAAATAGTTCTAGATAAAAATTATAAAATTATTATATGTTAAAAATGACGGATCCAGAAGGAGAAGGTACTCAAAATTATTATTTGTTACATATGCACGAAATCACATGCACAACGTGGGCACTGACGTAGCATGTCGTTGACCGTGAGTCACCAGCAACTTCGTTCAGATTGGCACGAGAGCGAAGAAGATGTGGTTTCTCCATGACGTAGGAAACGAGGCATAGTGGATTGAAATTTCCATTTATGATTTAACTCGTAGGGTAAGAGGACTAACGAGATAACTCCTATGGTCTGCACATGAGGCAAACATTTAAGATTTCCTAAATAGTGCCCTTATCACTCATATATATAACTTTAAATCGAACTTAAATTTAGAGTATTGCTATTGTTCTATTGTCATTGGAATAATATGAAAATCAAAAGTAAATACCTTTGCGTATGTTTGTAAATGAGCTAGTTGAGTCAAATTTTATGATATTTAAATTTATTTGATGAAATAATCAAGTTGAATCTAAAATGAATCAAATCATTGAAATGCGAGGCCACCTTTGGACTAAGGTGGACTCCAATCCCCCCTAATTTTCTAGGAAAACTATTTATTTTATTTTATTTTTTCAATTTTATCATACATTCATTGACTATTCCCCTTAGCCTCCTCCCTCTTTCAAATTTTGATCGATTGCCATAAAAAAATTATCAAAAAAATGGCGTATGATCTAACTCGATCTAATCCCGGTCCTATTGCATTGATTTGTGACTTGAATCGGAAAATTTGAGCAGGAAATGGTGAAAAACAAATCCTAATTTGCGTTGGTCGTACACGAGTCGTTCTCTTTTGATTTCTGTCATTTCACTGACAATTTCTTAGAGTTTAAGTCGTGAGTTGTGTGTATTCGAACCTATTGCCAATCAAATCCAACCATGACCGCCACCTCCATTCGAATTTCCGACAGCGATTTGGGCAAAACCACTGCGTGACCACCTTACTTAGACCCAAATCAATTTTATCTCATTTTGAGGAGTTTTCAACTCAATTCCAGATCCTTGGTTTGAGTTTCTCAAGCTACCGTGTGTTAGAAAATTTGCTCGCTTGATGTAGCTACAATTTTGAGAGTTTTGAAGCTCGATTCCAGTTTGATTGGTCAATTTACGAGCCGCCTCGAGTGAGAATTTTATCCATTTGATTTAGTTCGATTTGTAGATTCTGAAAATTGTGCAACTTAGAGTTAAAATTCAACAACTTTAAAATTATGTTGAATATTTAGTTGTGATTATTTGAGTTGCGATGATATTGAGCGATATTGTTTATAAATTTTCAAGTTTGGATTTTTAACTTAAAAATTTATTATTGTGAATTTTGAAAAAGTAATTCATTAGTTGCTATATTTGAGAATTATTGATGTTGCAATTATTATTGATCTTGTATTGTGATTTTTCTAGTTAGAAATAATTAAAAGTTGAATAGTTATGAAATTTGAAAAATAATTTTTTATTGGGAAGAAGAGTTAAAACAACTCTTTGTAACAAAATGAAAGAGTTTTTTTAGCAGATTTATGGTCATCTATATTGAACGAGAAAAAATTGATAACCATATCGACGTGGCGAGTATTATCGGCCTCCACATGTATCAGTGGAGTCAAGAGTCGTGTTGAATTGTATGTCAAAATCAAGTAGGTCAAATTTGTTGGAGCTGGAATCAAGCCCGGTCAAATTTGTTGAACTGTATATCGACAATTAGTCCCATGTAGTTTTGAATCCTGACTATGCCTCTTGTTGAAATGATTGTTCAAGCTTGACTTGATTTTTTTTTATGAGCTTGAACTTGATTTGTTTAGAGGTTATCAAACTTTCAATTCAAGCTTGTTTGATTGTTTAAACTTTTATATTTTAAACTTATTTGGTTAGTTATTGAGTATGATAATACAAATTTGTTTGTTCATTTTGAAAGTTTTTTTATTTATTTAGTATATTAATACGAGTTTTATTGATGAATATAATTCACAAACGTTGTTTATGAAAATTGTTCATAAACGTTGTTCACGAATATTAACAAGCTAAACACATACCGGGACCCCAATCCGGTATAGACCTTAGGTCCATATAAAAATATTTTATATTTTATTTTTAAATATTTAGATTATTTTTTTAGTTAATATATTTTATATTTTAAAAATATCAAAACTATACCAGCACGACAAGATACGATACCGAAACTGTATCGTTCAAGTCCAGGATTAAAACCTCAGCACGACTTGATATTTTAAACCTTGAGCACTTATTTGTTTAAGCTTATTTATTTTATTTAACGAATTGTTTAAGTTTGTTCATTTAATTGATCTTGTGTGTATTGAACAAACATAAACAAACTCTTACCAAGCTGAACACAAAGCTTATTCACAGACGTTCGATTCATTTACAAGGCTTTGCAGTAAGATGATCTTCCAAAGGAGAGAGCATCGACTGTCGAAATTTTCTTTCCGATGGGGTGAGAAGAAGTTCCATCGTTCCGGGACCCCAACCCTTTATATAGACCTTAGGTCCATATAGATTATCAGTCCATCAATAATAATAGAAATCGATTAACAGGTTAATCGACTTCTATATACAAAATTCATATCTTTTAATTCAGCCCATGATTAAGGCATAAATTAGATCATTTTATACTGTGTGTTACAATTTTAACATGTAAACTCATCAAACAGAGAAATAAATACTAACAAAACAGACATATGGGTCACCAAAAAAAAAGGAAGGCATTGCTATATCAAGCACAACATCCTCCTCAAGGGAGCTATATGAATCTTTAACAATCAGGCATACCTTGAGTGTACCGTATATATATGTATATACATACAACAATGAGTCAAGTAATTTTCTTTTCTGCATCATTTCTATTCCCTGCTTTGATGACCTTTGTACATTGATTTTAGGTGGCTGGCAATTTGTGTGAATGTTGGCCTTTGCTCAGGATCAACTGCCCAGCATTGTTCCATTAGAACTCTCCAATCTTTGTCACATGAATCAGGCACAGTTGGTCTCAGAGTGTTATGCAAAAGACCACCTGGTTTTATTGGAGAAAAAAACGAAAAATAAAGTTCGGTATGCTGTCACAATTAGCTCTTTGAAAATTGCATCATACTGAATATATAAAAAAGAGAAAACGAGTAGATTCGATAACGTATTGGACAGTGAAATGCAACCTCTAAAAAGAATGTATCTCCAAGTTCAAAGCAAACATCAAGTCAGTGAAGTAATCAGACTGCTTTAAAGTTTGATTAACACACCTATAACTTCTCCATAATGCATATCCTCATAAGGCTCTTTACCCGTGAGAATCTCCCACATGACAATGCCAAATGAATATACATCAATCTGCAACCAATGACAACAAGTAACAAACATTGTTTTTAACATTTCAAGTTCAGTATGAAAATAGTGGGAGAAAAAATTGACAGTGGAATGTTTTTAACATTGTTTTTATGTAGATATGAGTCCATCATGGACAATGAAACTATTTTCTAAACTTCGACTTTGTCTATTCTTTTCAGAATAACAAAGACTTATCCATTTTACCTTTTCAGAAACTTTGTTGCTACTAATATAAAGCAACTCTGGAGCCATCCATGGAAGTGTTCCTCTCACACCACCAGAAACCATAGTGTGTAGTTTCATTTTCGACAATCCAAAATCGCATACCTGGATAAGATATCCACCAACTTCATTCAAATGAGTTTGTTAGGAAAGTAAAATGTTTATACAACTGAATATACTACTTGCCTTACAAATAGGTCTTGATGAGTCCTTGAGGTTTACAAGCAAGTTATCACATTTCAAATCAAAATGCACAACATTCCTTGAATGCAGATACTCCATGCCAATAGCTACATCCATTGCAATTAGCAGCCTCTTACGAAAATCAAGATGCCTAAGAAGTTTGTCATGCGGCATTAGGCCTTTCCAAACAAAATTTATTCATAGATTAGAACTCATAATGATTTTATACCTCTCCTTGCGTCGTAAAACATGCTTGAGAGATCCATGGGTCATATATTCTGTCACAGTTGCCATTGTTCCTCCTTGTTCATCCATCACAACACCATAAAAGGCTACAACATTTGGATGATGAAGTTTCGACAGAATACCGACTTCACGCCAAAACCCAGAGATCTGTAAGAACAGTATGCTAATTCACTACATATCAAAAAAGAAAAGTTTTCTTAAGAATGTTGGCGTCTTGTTTCGTCAACACACATTCTGTTTGGACTTCAACTACACACTTTTAAGACTCAACAATTTGGTGAAGAAATTTGACAAGAAAAAAAAAAAAGAATTGGGAAATCAAAATAAGTTATGATTTATTTGTCTTAGAATGATTACCATTTTCTCTGTCTGAGATGAATGACCTATAAAGTAACTCCTGTTTATCCGCTTAATGGCCACATCTGTGCCCCTCCACTTTCCATGGTACACAGTTCCAAATGTCCCAGCACCAAGTTCCCGCAGCTCCTCAAGATCTTCATTATTAATTCTCTGGTAATAATTCAGTCAATATAACCAAGAACTCATATAAGAAGATGCCATGTAAAGGATCTTGAATTTGCAAAGTCTAGAAACTCGAAGTTTGTGAATACTGATCTAAAATGTACCTGCAAGTTTCTTAAACTTGGGACTTCAGTGGAAGTATCAGGACCAGGATCATTCACTTCCTTCCTATCAGAAGCAGTTTCCTGTATCCAACCATCATATCCACAAGGCATCTCTGGTCAGGAGAACAAGAAAGGTTCTGTATAAAGCGTACAACTAGAACTTCTTAATATCTACCTCAAATTCCATAAGAGCTGTTTTTAAGTGTTCTCCGACATTTGCCAGGGAACTCTCTACCTGCAAGCAAGATCAGCATGATTAATAAAACTTGATTTGTACATCAGTTTCAACAGTTACATTTCATTACCTCATCAAAATCAACATGAGGATTCTTCAGGCCAAGATCCATATGTTCTAAAGAAGAGATTTTCATCAGAAAAGATGTTTCATGAGGCTGTTTTTTAACTGTAAGTTCTTCACTAGTTAACTCATCATGGCAGAGATTCATAAGAGGAGGCTGACTTTCATTACTTGACATTTTCAAGCCATTTATGCTACCATGGGTGCTGGAGGTATTTATATTAGAGAACTCTTTAGCAGATTTAACCTTCGGAATTGAAATGGAACCTATCTCATAGATAAACTGAGAATTACTAAAGTCAAGATTGTGGCTGTGTTCTTTAGGGGAAGGAGAAGAATTTCCTTGATGAGCAGCTGCGTTTCTTTCCTTTTGTTTCTGAATGCTTCCAAGCATTATTGGCGGCGATGCTTGTTTCATAGCATCTGATCCATCACCAAGCAGTTCTTGTGAATACACTTTGGACATGCTTGTCTTACCATCAGAACTGGAACTCTCTATGCTTCTGGTCTTGTCAGATGCATTCCAGATCCTACCCTGATTTAAAGTGTCTTTCTCATCATCCATGGATGAACTTAAGTAGGTCCTACTGTTTTTATCAAACTTGTGCTGAAACTGATAGCCCATTTTAACCTTCTTGTTGTCAGCTTGGTTGGATGCTAAATCATACGCCAAAGTAACATCTTCTTGGTTACTTTCACTATAACTTGATTTTTCAGTTTGCTTGAAAGAAACTGAATTATCTGATCTCGACATTGTAGATTCAAGCTCAATCCAATTTGTTTGGATAACTGGAACAGAAGCTCGATACCTCTGATTTTCTCTCAACTCATCCCTAATACTGGATTCATTAGATTTTGGAGATTTTCCAGCAATGGCTAAGTTACCAGACTCAGAATATCCAGTAGTAACTCTAGAACATATCCAAGGTTGGGGATGTTCTTTCGGAATCTTGATTGCACTAAGGACATCAAGCGGCGATGATACACAAGTTTCCAAATGTTTCATATGATGATTTGGAGATATAAAATCTGGTTCTGGAGTACCATAGAGTGCTTCAAGTTGCAAATGTGAAACTGGAACATCATGTAACTGCACTGGTGAAGAAAATTTTTGTTCTGATTGAGGTGTCACCTCCTTTTTGTCAGCATCTTTCTGATGATGGATAAGCAGCTCATAATCAGATGGTACAGATGAAGAAAATTGAATTCCATTTTCGTCACTGCTGAAATTGTCATGATGATGGATGGAAAAGGATGGAGTTTCAGCCTTGTGCTTTCTTTTAACTTCATCTAGTTCAACACTAAAAATAAGGGACTGGCCCATCTCACTAGCTGATGTTCTTATCAAAACATCGCAACTTGAAGCTTTCTCAGCTACATCAAAACCATTGATTGCTGCAAGAAATTGAGTTTCAGAATCTCCCTCCATGGTGCCAAGAGTGAAATGTGCGTTATCATCTGAGGAGAACAGGAACATCCTGGGCTTTTGTTCTATATGATTGTATTCTAGATCAATGAACTCATCAATCATATGCTGCAAGTCTTCATCACAGAATACAGACACTAGAGCATCAATTTCCTCACCTGGCAATTGATACTTGATAATCTGAGTTTGATTGTACATTCTTTTTGTTCTTTCCATGAGTTCTTTCCAGGGCATATCCTTGCTTAACTGGATAATGTGTGTGTCACCTCCCACATATCTCAGCTTTCCATCACTGGGTCTAGGTAGAAATTTACCACCATAACTGCAAAGAGATTTTACTCTTGTTGGTGTGCTCTTTAAAGCTGCATACCTCACATTAAATCCCCGATAAGTACTATTGCTACCGGCTGAGGCATGAGATACTGTCCTTGTTAATGCTACCTGATCACTGCTTTTGGTTTCAAGAAATACTTTCTTCTGTATTTCTTTGCGCAATTCTCTTTTTTCAGCGGCACTAATGGGAGAATCTGAATCAGTTTGAAGTCCGGCTGCATTTGATATGGCTCGCCTTTGTCTTAAATATACAGAACTAGAGCTAGTGATTTGATGTTCTGAAGTATTTGGACTGCAAGGACTCCCGGAAACATTCTTATCTCGCATGAATTCAAATGAAAACTCCTCACCAGTTTGAATTGAGTAATTCAAAGCGCGACTAGCAGGATTTTGTTTCAGAAACTCTGCAGGTCTAGTAACTACATTTCTAGTTTCTGCTGAATCATACTGGAGCATTTTGGAGTTCCTCAAAGCATCCATTATTGATCTTGTCTTATCTCTACATGCTTCTTCATCTAAGGATAAACATCCTGAAAAACAAGGCAACTTCATCAAATAATTGAATGTAGGATGTTGGTAATACGACAAGCCAAATCTGTTTATTATTATAAAAAATGCTGATTCAACTAGTTTGTTTCATCTATTCTCACTCATTTTACTCAACCTACACAATTGTAATGTAGCAGATAACACATGTATACTAATTGTAATCCACCCTGCAAGATCTTCTGTACTCTATTCTCGCTATAACCTATCGAATTGCATATGCTAGAATTGAGCTACAATCATTGATGTTCCTATAACCATTTTACTGGCTCTGTGTTTCTTTTCTTTGACGAAAGGAAGGTGGAATTGTTGGGATCACAAGTGTCACTAATACCACTAGAATAGATCTTGAATACTGTCCTAATACCGCTTGGTAAAAATGGACAACTCAAATTACCAACTAAAATGTGGAATAACTTTTGTTACAACCCTTTTAGTGTAATCTTCATCTCCCTTGGAAGAATAACACAAACACAAAGAAAGACAAGAAATTTAACGTGGTTTGATGTAAGCCTACGTCCATAGATAATCCGAGTCTATGATCCTTTGGATGCTCAATGTCATTCTTTATCGTTCACCTTGTTCTAGGCTGTTAAAGTTGTCGCTCAAATGTTCCTCGTCTTAGACTCCACCTCAATTGGAATTTTTAGTCCCTTGATACCTCATGTCATCTTTCACCAATTACTTCCAAATTCACCTCATACTAGAACTCTTAAGTCATTGAGTCAAACCAAAACAATTTGGCTGTGCCAAGTCAACCACCACAGTCGACCCTATTAAGTCACAAGCTCCATGTGCAACCTACTAAATCCCTACAAACTTGACGCACACATACCAGTAACACAAATAAACCTAACTTAAACTATTTTCAAACACATCAAAATATCCTCAAGGCAATATCATAGAACCCAACCATTAATAGTACTATTGCACCAACAATCTCCTCAAGCCACTTGGGAATACTATTGCACCAATGATGTTATCTTAATGAATAAGAACAATAAACAAGTACTCCAATCTGTTATTGTTGCACATGCTATCCTACTTCCAAATCATCGAACTCCACCAAAATATATGATAGTTCAGACGTTGGCACCACTCGAGCTTGGTTTCAACTTTCATTGTCCCTCAAAACTTCCAAAGCCCCAAAAGTTAAAACTAGTAATAATTCACAATACAAAAGAAAAATAAGAGCTATATGAAAGCATATATAAGAGCTCCACCAGAGAGAAGCAACAACAAAAACATAAGAGACCATTAATCCCCTTCATTAGAGAAACAAGAAAGCATGAGTAACTCTGTATTACTGGAAAAGAAGAGGTGAATTGAAAGTGGCATACCTGTGTATCAGTTGCTGCAGGCACAAAGAGGAGAGGAAACAGGAGTCAATTTAATGTGTTTGAGGGAAGGAAGTCAGCTCGAAGCAGGCCATTGGCTGGTCTCCGGCCCCTTCCATCAGCGAAAGGGATTGGTGTGGGACTCACAGCCATGGAGAGCTTGATTGGTCCAATATAGCTTTAATTTCCCCACTCAAGCAATAATACAAACAGATTAGACGCCACCTTGCTTGGTTAATTTAAGCAGCAACGAATACGACTGTTGTTGTTTTTGCATTTACTATTCATTGACCATGACTAGCTATTGCTTCTTCCAAACATCGAAGAGGAGCCAATAGTGAGTATTTAAACAACTAGACTGACCAATGGTTTCAAAAAAGAAAGAACAGTTGATCAGAAGCTTGCAAGTGTCGGAATATATAACAGGTTTGATCAGGCAATGTGATACGAGACGGCGATTCTTGGCATTAAACAATCAAGACTTCGAGCGAATAAGTCTTCCCATGCATGCAAATAAAAAGGTAGAAAAGAGTAAAACACTCATCTCCAATGCAAGAATCTTTGAAGTTGAATTTTTTATATTTTTCCCTCGGCAGCGGTTAGATTCAATAGATAATCAAACATCTTAGATTAGTCTCAACTGCAATGCATCTAAATTTTTTAAGATTGAATTGGTCATCTTTGGATCAGTTAGATTCATGATGGAATGAATCAACCTACTAAAAATTCATCATATTATTTGATTAGAAGACATGAATTGACTTACAGATCTATTAAAAATAAAAAAATTTTAAAAATTTTAAATTTAGATTACCGTTTAAATTGATCAAGATGAAATTTTTAAATTTGAATTATGATTTAGATGGATTAATCCTACTAATTCATTGACTTTTTTTTTTCTATTTTAATTTTAAAATTTAAAATAAATAAATAAATTTTTTTAATCTGCGGATCAATTCAAGCCTCCACGGCGGGCAATCCAAGTAAAATCACATGCCTAGGCGGGTTAATACATCTGAATCCATCTTAAAATGAATTGATAAAATTTCAACCCAATCTCGTCTAAATTACTTAGTAGGATGGATCAATCCGACGAATTCAATCCAAATTGACGACTATAGTTGAATAGGACCATGACCTTCGAATTAGTTGCATAGTATTTAAATTATAAAAAATAATAATAATAAAAGTGAATCTTTTATATTTTTCAAATACCACGTCTCAAGAGTAAAAAATCTCAACAATTAGAAAAAAAAAACTATAATAGAAAATTTTTGGAATATTAAAAATCATTCCATAGTTTTTGGCATTTGTAAAAGCTAGTAATTGATTGCTATTTTTTTAAAAAATGATTTTAATTAAGTTTGAATAATTTTAATTAAAATTGATTTTAAAAATTATATATTAAATTGATCAATTAAATTAATTTATTTTTTAAAATTATATCAGTTATGATAAAATTGGAATAAGAATATTTTTAGTATCAAAAATAAATATAATGAAGCGTTTATATATTTTTTTATTAAAAAAACATAATTATTATAATTAGACGTTTTTTTAATTCTTATCCAATATGTTTAAAAATTTTTATTGTCTGGTTTATTTATTTATTATTAAATAAAAAATCGATTAATATTGTCTGGTTTACTTGATTAGAAAGAAAAAGTCCATCTCTTTCACCAAACGACGATTATAAAGAACTTGACTTCAAAAACGGAAATCTGGCAGCCTCACCCGTTGGATTCTTGGCGTTCAAGAAAACCCTAAAACCTCTCCCTCTGCCGCATGGCGTCTCCTCCTGCTCCCGCGGAGAAGCCCTCCGATGCCCAAACGCTTGATCCTCTCGTCTCCCCATCTCCTCCCTTGTCCCCCGCCGACCAGCAGTCCCCTGTGCCCGCCGCCGACCCTTCGGCTCCCAAGGGCGCTGCAGAGGCCACGCCTGCGAAAGCGGAGGGATCGAAAGCGGTCGAAGGAGGAGAGGCAACGGAACAGGAAGCGAAAGATGATGGATTGGAGGAGGAGGAGGAGGAGGAAGAGATGGAATGCGGATTCTGCCTCTTCATGAAGGGTGGCGGTTGCAAAGACGCCTTCATCGCCTGGGAGAACTGCATCACGATCGCCAGGGATACCGGCGAGGACGCTACCGAGAAATGCATGGAGGTGACTTCTGCGCTCATGAAGTGCATGGAGGCCAAACCCGACTACTACGAGCCTATCCTCCGAGCCGAGAAGGCCATGAACGACGCTATCACGGATTCCGGCGACGATGATCCTGACTCGGAGGAGAAAGTGAAGGATGATTGAACTCACTTGACTACAACAGGATGCTCATTCAATTCATGAACGGATCGATGAACTGACCAAACTCACAGATGAGATACCTAAAACTTAATTTTTTTTTCCTGCCCATTAATGTTATAATAAGGTCAGAATACGTGGTTAGATTCTGTTCTTCCGTGAAACTGAAAATGATCAGATTTTTATGAACAATTTTGACCCTTGATATTACTTGGGTGAGGTGTTTTGAAATTCTTCTAGTTCAGCCTGCTTGGTGTAGGATCGTGTAATGGATTGCATGCACCCTCTAGACAGGAGTGGATGAATAGCCATAATCCTAAAATGATAGCTCTTGCTAAACAAAAATAATTCAAGCTTGTTAGTGTGCCTGAGATGCTCATGTGTGAGTCCAGTTGATAGTGGGAAGTTATATACACAGCAAAAATAATAACAACAAAGGAAATATAACGCTAGCATGGATATTTATCGCTAGATGCTCATGTGTGAGTCCAGTTGATAGTGTCAAGTTACACACACAGCATGGAAATAACAACAATAAAGGAAATATAATGCTGACATAGATATTTAACATGCTTCAAAGATGCCACTCCTACTCCATGATTTATTGAGTCACTCAATCAATCGAGGCAATAAAGCAAGCCTCTTAAGTTTCAAATCCTTTAGGATGATTACAAAATAAAACTTTCTCAAACAGAAATGAAATCCTAAGTTTAGTGAGGGAAGATTTCCAAGGACTTGTTAAATGAGGCCTTGAATTTGGATCCTAAGCCCTTGGAAATATTTTGTTCTTGAACATTTGGCCATAAGAAAATATAGAATATTTTTTGTGTACCTTTCCTTGCTCAAAGCCCTCTAAGACATATAAGAGTTGGTTTGACGACTTTATTTTGCTTGTCTCTAGTCAACTGGAAATGACTCTACTTGAATTGCTTGGACAACAATAGTTGTGGAGTAGCCAATGACCATCTAGGAAGTTGACTAAAAATTCCTTCCAGTTGATTGCTCATGTCTCTAGTTGGCTACATTGAACCTCCCATTGATTGTTATTCGAACATAAATGCTCTGGTTACCTAACCCTTGCGTTTGGTTGACTTGTGAGTTCATTAATCTCTTTACTTGACTTATGAGTTACTTGAACTCTCTAGTCTATAGGGTTCACCCTCTAGTATAGTTATTTAAGGCGTGAGACGCCCTAGAAGCGCATATGTGTTATGGGGTCTGAGGCGCATCATGCAATGTGAGGTGCACGTCTTACCCAAGTAAGATGCTCTAGGTGTAAATTTATATAATTCAAATATATATAGAGGATTTCTGTCAAAATATTTCATTAACAAAATTATAGTCCATAAAATATTAAACAATAATGTAAATATAAAGTTCATTAGCAAATAAATTCATTATGCGCATAATTAAAATTAAAAAAAATATCAAATATCTAAATCATCAAAATCTTCATCTTCGTTAATCATATCATTATCATCATCACCTGATGTTTATATTTGTATGGATGGATCTTTATCGGTTTCCTTAAGATCGATTTCTTTCTCCTCACACAAGGCGCACATTTAAGGCACAGGCGCTAGTGGCTCATCTGGCTGCGCCTTGTACTTAGGCAGACGCCTTTAATAACTATGCCCTCCAGTCGACTAAATCTGTTTGGTGATCCCTTCTTCACTCAACTTACAATCTTGTGAGCTCACACGAAGTCTTGCGATTGAGCTAAGCCACAAATTACAATTTTGACTTGTCCCTTAGTCGAGGACTTCATAACAATTAGGTAGCTTAATCCCTACCTAACCACACACATCATCTTCGATGATGTTGTCCAAAATATTGGTGCAAATACCGTCGATAATTGAACTTGTATTTTGATGTTTAAAATTAGACATTGTGGATTTAATATTGATATTGAGTGTGCAGGTCACTTAACATGGAAAGTAGTGGATTAGGAGGATCAGACACTAGGTAGCAAAATCCCAGTGGATAAGGAAGACTAGACACTGGGCAATCGAGTCATAGTGGATCAGGAGGATCGGATACTAGGCAGACACACTTGATAGGTCAGTTGGACCGGATATCAAGTAAGAGGGAAATCTTGGTGGGTCGATCAGACATTAAGCAAAGGAAGTAAGGTAAGTCCTAGAGAGACATTTCAGAATGAAAGATAGTGAGGACGTGTCCCAATTGGGACAAAATATAAGGTTTTCAAAAGCACAATATTTACCACCCCTCCCCCCTTCTATCGCACAATCCGGGCCTGCACAAAAGAGAAAGCCCACGATTACAATCCATATCGTAATGTCCCATAGCTTTTATGTTTTTAGGATTTTAACTTTGTCAATGCTCTTTGTTGTTCTCTAATCTACCTCATGTCAGTCCCCCTATGCACCATGCCATTTTTGTCCCCTCGCCTATGAAATATCTCCCTCACTTTGGGCAGCTCTAGAGTACACCTCATGTAAGACCCTCAGTAGCTTGGATGCACCAAACTCAAGTTTGCTCCACGTGCTATCCTTCTCCCCTTGCCTCTCAAATCCACCTCATAACAGACCTTCAAATCCTTGAATCATCCACAAACCAACTTGATCACATTGAGTTACCAAGTTCTCCAAGTTTTTATGTGCACTTTTTAAAGTCCTTGTATAATTGAGGCACACATCAACAACACATGTCAAATCTAACTTAAATCTTTTGTCAAACACAACAAAACCACTTGAACCTGACCATTTGAGAGCATCAATCCTTTCACTTACCACAGGAAACACAATGCATTCTTGATACTTCTTTAGATTCTTAGAACCCTTGGTTCTTCCTTCCTGCAATTACTCAGGAAATGTATCATTTTCTTAGTTTGAATCTATGGTGTGAATTTATCTGTTTTAACAGGTGAAGTAATTGAGCAGTGTGGATCTAAGGAATCCAGCACTTCATTAGTAATTTGATTGAAGTTCTAAGTTGGTTATCTGCTTGTCTTGTCGATGTACTTGTTATTTGTGATGCTTTCTTAAATTTTTTATGTAGCTACTACACTAAAACTAGGTGCAAAGAACCGAGCAGGTTGGCACCGTGTGTAAATCAAGAATAGATTTACTAGATTTGAATACATATGATGATTATTGAAATTGAAGGAATGATTTGAATCTTGGCAGTAATACATTTATGATTTATGACAGGTGTTTCATTTTCTTGGTAGATTAGTTTTCATTTTGAGATAATTTCTTGTCATTATTTTCAGTGACTACTAACTTGATTGTTAAAGGTTCAAATTAGAGTTTGTGAGTGTTGAGAGAATATCAGCATTTTAGTTGATGATTTTTTTGCATTTGCATTATAGATATTCTCTTCCACTGCTGGGAAAATGTACTAAAGCCTCCACATTGACAACCTTGGTGCTGTGTTTAACTTGGAAAACCAGGTGTTTATTCTAGATTTGTAGTTCCACCTTCTTAAGGAATGACAAATCATAATCATAGCTCTTCTACGTAGTATTTAACTAGACACTAGTTGTGGAAGTTCTCTAATCTTGGATCATGATAATTTGTATTATTTTTATGATTTTTTCCCCAATGAATTACTTTCCTCACCTTTTCATAATTCAGAGTAGAGTAGAATTATGCCCCGGAGCATGATTGAGTTGGTTATTACAATCAATCTTGCTCAATAACATTAAAACTACCATTTTGGTGAAACCGAATAGTGTCCTCCCTTGTAGTGGTCAATTGTAGTTTTTTGAATTTACCTCCTCATAGATGATCATGGAATTGATCGTATAAGATCATTAGGATGGTAGATTTTATTTTATTTTTGCTGAAGGAGTAAATAGAATCTTAGAGTTGCAAGTTTATGGCTTCCAAGGAAGCAATGTAGCTTTTATTTCAAACCAAAGTCATCGTACTTTAACCATAAAGCAAAGTAGAATGGAAGGCCCAATTAGTCCAATTATATAATTTTATTAAAGTTTCAATAATATAATTCTAAAATTTTGTATAAGTAATTTTATAAAACAAATGGTTAAAGAACTGTTTGTTTTGTGCTTTTAGAAAATTTTAAAGATCTTTTATATTTTTAAAATATTTAATTATATTAAGAAGATGTGATTTATTATTTGTAGATTTCTTCTTAATTCCAAGTTTCTCTCTATGAATATGGGACAATTTTAGAGCTGTTAGATGAGTTGATCTATTATCACGGTGTAAAATCTTTAATCCAATTCAATTTAAAGTGGATTGTGGGTTAGACGGTTTAGGCTATTAAAAAATAAAAAAAAATATTAAAATTTTTTATAATTTATTGAATCTGATTATTTTATAAATAAATGTTTCTTAAAAAATTTCTAATAAAATTTTTAATGCTTGATTTCACACTAATATATATTAACCAAAGTAATTGGTATAAAAATCACAACTTTCACTATAAAAATATATATACCATTATAAATTCATAATCCAATTTTAAAAAAAAAATTCTTCTGAATCTGTGGATCAACTTGAGTTTGCGACGGATTGGTCTACTTAGATCTGTAATCCATGTAAGTTTACTCATTTATATTTGTTTTTAAATGAATTGATAAAATTTTAATTCAATTTATTTAAATTGTTTGTTAGAACATATTGACAATTCTAGACAATTGTAGAGAGTCCTAACCTTTTAATAGTCATTGCTAGTAGTGTCAATGTGTTATGTTTGGGTCAAACATTAATTTAAGAAGCTTGTTTTATCTCCATGTCCAATTTGACTCGACACAGAAAAAATGTGAGTCATGCTCGACATATCACGTTCATCTATTCTTCGGCTTGACCTTGAGCATGGGCCTATGCCCTCATGCCTACGTTTGTTTGGGCTTGCAAATCAAATTTAATTACAAAATAAAAATAATAAAAAAGAAAATATAAAATTAGAAAAAAAAAATTCTAAAAGAAGTGTAAAGGATTTTATTAATTAGTAATTTAAGTCCTAATTTAATCATAAATATTCCTAAAACTAATTGTTAAATACACTTAGATAACTTGTTTGGACAGTAATTGATCGATCAGTTGGACTTGAACATACCAAGTATGACTTGCAAGATAAAGTGGTGTTGATCCAACCCAACCCATAGAACATGTTAAACCTTCTTCAGTATTAAGGTAGAATTCAACATCCTAGCAGTCCCACACGGTCGATCTCATGATCATCTATGAGAAAATAAATCAAGAAGCTACAATTGACCACTACAGGGAAGACATTAACTCAACTTCGTTGAAATTCATTCCTTATCCACTTCTTCAAATCTATCCCATATTAACCAACTCTTCTGCATAAAGGTGGATCCGCCACTTTAGCGGCTCCACACGATTACATTAACCAACTCTTCTGCAAAAGGTGGATCTGCCACCTTAGCGGCCCCACACAGTCGATCCCACAACCATCTGTGAAGAAGTAAATCGAGAAAATACAGTTGATTACGACGCAGGAGGGTATTGCCTCAGGAGCATATTAAACCCAAGTTTATATGTAGTAGATCATACCATCATTTGGTAGGGGCACAATCAAATTGATACATGAGAAGTCGTAAAATTATCACACAAGCAAAATTCGACTCCCTTAGGAAGTAAATTTCTCCCGCCTAGGAGTTAATTAGAGATCTACATGCACACCATTTGATCAGTCAATCTTCAATAACAGAAATCAATTCATCATTCTCATTTTCAGGTAGCTAGGAGAACAAGGTGGTAAACGATGGACTGATCGCATAATCAGGAAGATGCAGCTCACACGTCGATCAATGGTTTGCCAAACTGTTTTACAGTACAAGAAACTTTTTAAGACAAGAAAGAATGGGAAGGTAGAGGAACTCTCAACATTCAACTGCATGACGGGAAGTAACTTGTCACCTATCTCTAAACTTTTTTTCCAGAATGCCATCACTCCCAATGAAAGCAAGCTTCTCTTCTGCAGGCTAACTCGGCAATGGCTTTCATCCAATCAATTATGGTATCGGTATGCTACTCGCACTTTATCGATCTGTAGATGTGGCGGACGAAGAGCAAAGACGCGCGGAAGCCAACCATACCGAGCATTAAGAAGAAACCATAACAGATGCAAGCCATATAACCGAAGAAGAAGGACGTCTGCATGAATCCCGACATGTCGGAGCGGGCATAGTAGTAGTACAAACAGTAGGCGTAGACAAACAGACCAGTGGATCCTCCACATAAGAAAGATCTGCATTTGGGTAAGCCGACATTAGTTCCATTCCATGGAGAACAAATTCCTATTAGTATTTATGGACTGCTAAAATATAAGAAAGACATAAACAAATTGTCTTCTAAAGAAAATAGATCGAAGGAACAGATACTGGTACTGAAATTAGTGTGCGAGATGCGTCACAATGATGGTCCATTATAATGAATCCTGAAACTAAGGATTTGCTGTTATATCAGCAAAGAATTCATTATAAGCAGCAGGTATTTGATGTTGATGAGATCGGCTTGCAAATGCACTAGAAATTGGTATAGAAACACCAGTATGTAGAAATATAACTCAGAGAGCTGAAGAACAATAGCTATTGGCTTACCTCCACCACCACCCATGGTCTTCAGCAGCAAGTTGAAAGTAGGTAAGTGCGATCGTAATGAAAGCTGTCACGATCAGGAGGATGATGAAAACTATGAACAGAATACTGTAGATTGTGTATATCCTGTGACCCCAGACACTAGCAAATATGTAGTAAAGTTCAATGTAAATTGCACTGAAAGGAAGAAAACCAGCCATGGCCATCTGTGGGATTGCTCCTCGGTACCAAGGCAATGGTGGAATTTCTCTAGGATACTTCTTTGTCCGGCAAGGGGCTTGGAACTCTGTTTTGCTATTTTTGCCAGCAATGCCACCCAATACAAGCAATGGAGCAGTTACCAGTGCCCAAATGAGAACAATAACCACAATGGTTCCAAATGGTAATGCTGCAGTAGCACTATAAGCAATAGCAACAGTATTCAGAAAGCAGAATGTAAGGAACAGAGGTCCACAGAAAAGGCATCCTGTCAACAGTAAATTCCTTACCTGACAGAGAAAATGAAGAAAAAAATAAAATCATTATCTTACCACATACCAATTTAAAGATCCATCATACATCAATTTTCCTTTCATCTACAGGATGTTTGATTTTATGCATGCATTATAGAAGTGAACAAGGATACTCCAGAATATGAGTGAAGCAGAAGGGAAATCGATCAAAGAAATTATATCAAAATTAAAGAATGTACCCAGTTTGTCCCTTCAAGCTGACAGTAGAAAGAGGTAGCAGTATATCCAGCAATGCCGGAGGTGAGAGCATATATGACTACCAGAGCAGTGAACAAAGAACCACGATTGTAAGGATAGAAAACCCCGACTAGTGCGAGAACAAAAATGAACACGGTGCTGCAATGCATATCAGGAAAGGAAAAGAAAATTAATTCAAGTAAACATCATCAGATACAAAGTGCCACCTACTATGGTACTTAAAACACAACAGCTGCTAAAATATCTCAATAGCCTTAACTCAATGTAACAAAATTGGTCTGTATAGCTCATTTATAGTGGTGCCAAATAGCATACTAGATGTACTTACAGAGTAAACAACTGAGTGCCAGAACCAAGACATGCAGCAAATAGTGACTTGTTATTAGGGAACCTAAAGACATCACCATGGATATACTTCCACCCAGTCTCTTCTTGTTCCTCGGCAGACTCCTCATCATGAGCATACCTAAGAAACATAACCACGATGTACAGAAATTAGGTTTGCACATAATTGAGCATGCATGAGATGAGAAAAAGAAAAAAACAAACTGAAGTCAACTGTCTCATGTCTCATGTATTCGTAGTCAGATGATTTGATATAATAAGGTTATAACAAATAAAATTTCAAGGACATAAGGGTAAATTCCATCATTCATATTGAACAAGTATGGTGCTTTTACTAGCATATATCTTAAACATGTCAAGGTGCTGCTTTGTCCTTGATTCACCATTGATTAAACTTAGAGAAGAAAAAACATGATAATTAGGAGTTAGAACTTGATACTCACTTCACAAAATCATTCTTCAGAACACGCATGAGAATTGTTGCAAGGAACCCAGTCAATAGAAGAACAGTAACACATGAGTTTATGATGGAGAACCAATGAATCTCCAGATGATGAGGCTGTGATGAGGTTTGTGAGTACTTCTCCATCCTCTTCTCATATGTTGTTTTTGTCTCCTTCCACTTAGCAGAGTAGGTAAATTCCACCTCAATATCTCTGTCCTCAGTAAGATCCACCAGTGCAGTGGGACGAGATTGAACAGTAATCTCAATCACACGGTCCCCATTGTACAGGATTTCAAATTCAATATGTCGGTAAAGGTAGTATTTGTAGTCACCCAGATCTTTCCCTTCCTTATCAACCTTCCCAACGAACCCCCAGATGGGGAGGTCATCATAGTACATCTGGAAATAGTAATCCTTGGTGACAGCATCCCTAAACCTAGCAACATCTTCTGGTTTGAGCTTCTTATTGCAAAGCACCTTCAAATTAAATTCTTCTTGGAAATTAAGCTTGTAGGGGGCATCAACAAGGCGATCCCCATTCAAAACTTCACCAAGTGCTTCCCTTTTCTCTTTTAAATGCTCTGTTGTCATTGTCAATCCATAAAAATAATGAAAATCTCAAGAATACTATTTCATATCTAACCAAAAAAAAAAGAAAAAAAGAGAGGATCAGGAACCAACCTGGAGTGCAAAAGGGTAGATCAAAGTAGCGATACGTTTCACTGAAAAGAAACAAACATATAGGCATGAAAAACATTATCTTCTAAGATTAACAGTTAGCTATCAGTACAGAAGATGGCGGTATCAGAAAAGTAGTGATTGAACTTCTTAACAATTTGAGAAATTCTTCTTCAACAAAAGTGTCATCAGGTGGAATAAACCAAAAGTACAGCAATTTCTAAACATCATAAAGGTATGCATGGTTTCAGATATTTGTATCCACATGTCTATAATCACGATTAGCTGATACTCACCGGATTACAACACCATCCACTCAAACTGAAAAGCTTAGAGACCACCAAATAAGTCAGCAACAGCAAAGGAAAAAAAACAGCACTACAACTACGACACAGAAAACTCCAAAGAAAAACCATTTTGTGAATCTGACCTAAAAAATATTTTTTTTAACAATAGATCGGGAATCACATCTCTCACTCTACAAGTTTACATATTTTTTGGGCGAAAGGAGAAATCAGCAAAGATCGTTCTCGGGCGACTTCGATCTTCCGGAAACAGATGGTAGAAAGCAACAGCGTCACAAACGGGAAAAAAATTCTATAGATCTACCAGAACAGAGGTTACTCCACCGAAGCTTGAGAGGATGGAAGTGGATCTCACCTAGGGTTATGGAAAGGGCCGACCTTGTTGGCGTAGAGCGGGACGGGGTCCCCCTTCTTGTAGCGGTGATCGGAAGCGTCCGACGCGACTCCGGCAATCCCGAAGCACAAAATCAGCAACGCTGCTGCCGCCGCCACCGCCGCTAGATCCATCGACTCCCTCCCCATGTCGCCGGCTCGGATCGAGTCAAATCGCAGAGAAGATGAGACCGAAGAAAGTAGAAAATACGTTCTTTTGAGGATGGACCAGGCTTGAAATTACTATTTAGGACAGCAACTCTAGTTTATTAATGGATGGAGTTAAAATATATTTTATAATTTTTAAAAATATTTTGTAAATATATTTTACAATTTTTTTATTCACGACCAAAATTAAATATGTTTATGAAAAAGAATAAGATCACTATTGAATAATATATATATATATATATATATATTTATATATATTTATCAAATATTAATTGTATATTTAATTATTTAATAATTTTATTTAATTCTAAAGAAATTGGGTGGTCGTGACCTTCTCGTCGCTTCTGGCCTTGGAGCCTGTTGTGTGTGAAGGCGGCCGACGGGATCCATCGCTGGGAGAAGCGCTTTCGCCTGAGGTTTGATCACCTAACCTCCTCGCGTTTCTGCATAAAATGCGGTTAGATTTGCTTTCTTGCAAGCTGCAATCGCTGAACTGGTCTCCGTTATCGACGCGACTTTGTGGGTCTTTTGATTCTTGTTTTTTTTTCCAATCGCAGTATTTGACTTGGGGAGTTAGTGCCGTTATCTTTTTGACTAATTGCTTGGTTACAATTAAATGCCTTGATAAATTCCTGTTTCTTTCGAAATTAGATGGTCTTTGGGATTTGTGTTCCTCTTTCGGAAATATGATAGTTAGTTAATCGTGAGGTAGATTGGATTAGCTTATATGTGTCATGAAGGAATTCTCAGGAAAACAACATGAAAAGTAGTACTTTTCTTTTTGTTCTAAAATATTTTGGGGATCTTGTGTTGTTTCTGTTAGATGGTACTTGCATAAGGCCAGTTTTGCACTGTTTAAACTGGAAGAGAATTCACATTTGCTAATGCATTCTCAAGAATTTTTCGATATGGTTTACTTAGCAAGTATGATATGGTTGTTTACTTTGCAAGTTTACCTTTGTAGCTATATTGGGTTATGGTATGTAACTCAGAATGAGACTAGCTATTTACTGCCATGGTGCAAAGTAGAAGAAGAGATTAACTTGACAAATGACAGTAATTGCAGATCAAAATGCTCAAAATCAATCTCAATCAAAAGTAAGATGAAAAAAAAAAACAGGGCCTTGTAAAAATCACAAGTTTTCAGTAAATATTATTATATTGAGAGTCTGAATACGAGTTCATACAATAGTTTTTACCTGTAGAAAAAACCTTTGCTAAGGTGAGCATGAATGATTGCCAATGCTTCAGCTAACAAGAATGGATCATCTTGTGGAATATATTTCGCTTCAACCTTCTTCCTAGTATTGAAAAGCTAGAAACATTTCGTGTGCACAATTGATGGCCCAGACTCATCATACTCAGCCTTTACAATCCACATCTGCAATTAAGATCAAACCATAGGTCAGAAACTCCAAGAATATGAAAGAAATTATAGCATAAACTCAGGTTAAGTGTTTCATGTTAGAAAATGTGTGACCTGTTGAAAGGTACTAAGTGATGCCACGCTTGGATTGAGCCTGATCACCAGCATATGCATCTTTCTTGCCCATGCCAACCATCACTCCTGTGTGGCAGGGACGACCTACGATACTAGGGAAAACAGCCCTTGGAGCATCACCCCCAGTAAATCCAGCCTAAAAAAAACAACACGTTTCCACTTAAATCTATTGATGCATACAACTTGTCTTTTGCAACCTAATATACAAAATGAGACCTCTTTGAAATCAGAAACTACTAACTGATAAGCTACAAATACCAAACAAATGTTGTTATACCTTAACCATCCCAGTGTTATTGTCACAGACAAGAGCTTGAATATCCTTGCCCTCTTCCATTGTCTATACTTCCTACATATAACCAGTGGTTAAATATTAGTAAAACTTTTCTAGAATTAGAGTGGTTTTTATGTTTTAATCTTGTTTAGTATTTCTTTGGTTCAATTTGTTATGAAACTATGCCATAAGATAGATGTTTCTTCTAGGTGAATAATAGAAAAATAAAACTTTTTGTTGGTAAAAAAACAAAAGCTTTTTATAATTTATTTTGAGAAAAGGGGAAGGATGAAGGCCAACACAGCTATTTATATCAATAATCCATATATTAAACCCTTCTGGCCACCAAGACTGTATGTAATAAAACACACTTAGTGTGCCCTCATGGGATAGCACAGTTGATACCTGTGGTGTTGCCGCAATAGGTCATGGGGTAGATCCCAACATATGCAGAATGCCTCGCTAGTTCATTGGCCCCTCCCTATATAGAGGGCCGCCATGTTGGACGAAGCACCTGTGATTTATCACCCTTCTAGATCGCGTGGGGCAGTCTTGAAGGGGCCTCCAAGGTGAGGGTTATCACCTTTTACTGTAATAAGAACACTTAGTGTGGTAGAATTAGTCTGTTAGCTAAGTCACAATTTTAGTCATTATTCATTTCTTTCCCTTCGGTGCAATGAATATGCATAGATGCTAGGTATTTGGAAGCTTATGAATAATTCATCATCGAAGTTGTGTTTGCATGGATGAAATGACATAGCAATTAGAACAAGTAGGAGAAATTGAAATATAAGAATTTTATCCAGTATATGCATTTAATTGACACTATAGACTAATGACAAGAAGTTTATATCAATGCTAAATCTATATTATAAAATCTAACCTGTCAAAAGATGTTTCTAGCTCCATCATTGTTGGTCTGTTCAAACTACTTGTGGTCTTATATGGATCTTATCCCTCTTTACTTTCTACTTTAATAGATCAATTTTGATAATTCATTTTTTAAAATAAGTTCATACGACCACATATATTTCATCCCTGGATTGAATCCTATGTAATCTGATATCTATTCTCTCTATTCCTTGCACCCTTCATTCTGTTAGGATTTTTTTTTCTTCTTTTCTTCCAAGGCCTGACTTTGATTTGGTGATCTAAAGGGGGAGAAGAAGGCGCGGAGCCGAGTACAAGCGGCAACAGTGAACATCCCACTATCCCTATTCTATTTCTATGGCACCATATTTATTCTATGGTGGAATCTATTATTAAACCCGGTCAAATAGGTTTATGTATGTGATATGTAGCTCCCGGAGCATAGTTGAGTTGGTTACGACCAGAGTTGTTGAAGTGGGTAAAGATCGAATCTCGACGAAGCCGAGGCAATGCCTTTTCAACTATAGCTTCTCGATTTACTTCCTCATGGTCATGGAATCAACTGCATAAGGCTGTTGAAGTGGTGGATTCTACAAATTTTTTTGAAATGTATGTGATATGTAATAAGTATTGAGGTCAATATTTTATGTAATTTATGTTTGGTAAAATATTTTGATAGATGAATTTCTATCAAAATCTTATATATATTTTTTCGCTTTGCTTTTCAGTGAATTGTAATGTGGTAATACACAATCCATTTTTTATGTTTTGAGTGCATCCTCTTCAAAGTGTTCTCTGTTTCTTGCATTTAATTGCCATGCAGTGACACACAACTTTAAGAATTATTTTTGATAAAAATTTATGATGTTGCATTTAAACAAAAGTTAAATACAAGTGATTGAATTGTTGACTAAAAAAATGCATTGTCATTTATAAATGAACATTACTTATGCATGCAATATTCAAGATTATGAAATTTTGAAATTTTTTATAATTCATTAGAAATTACTTTTAGATAAAATTAAGATAATTAGCAATTATCATAATTTAATTGTTACATATTTTGTGAAGATGTTTTGTATTATGTATATATATTTGGATGGCACAGTTAAGCATCCAGTCTGAGATAAATGTACATAGCAATATTATTTTTTAAAAATATTGTATATAGTTTAATAAATAATATTTCTTAATTTCGAATGATGTTTTTATGACCATTCGGAAATATTAAATCCTTTGCAGCTACCATTACATAAAATTTAATAAAGTTGAATGTGTAATAGTTCTAAAATAAATTTAATGAACTATATTTAAACAAACTATGAAGTTAATTGTTTAGATCCTTTGTGCTCCCGAAGTATGGTTGAATTGGTTATTGTGGAGTAAATTTTTTACAGTGGACAAGGATCGAATTTCGATGAAGTTGGAAAATGTCTTCTCCCCATATTAATTAACAATACCTCTTCATAGATAGCTTATAATTCTTTATGTAATAGCTTCATTTAGTGCTTGTGATATCATTATTAGTTAGTTATATTTAAACAAATATGAAATTCGGAATATTAACTCTATTTGCAAACATTATGGATATATTAATTTATTTACTTATATAAAATTTAATTATAAATTTATTTCTTAAATTTTTATTTAAATACATAAAAATAATAATTTATAATTTTTATAATCTTATTCACAATATATTAAAAATAAAATAATATAAATTTCATGTATCAAATAAATTTTTGAAATAAACATATTTGAACACAGCCAAATTAGGTTAGATTTTTTTACACCCTTAAATACATGTCATTCTAGAAAAACTATTACAACTAATAGTTGGATATTTAATTAATTTATATACAGTTAGATATAATAGATAGATTGAGATTAAATCAGAATTAAAATTTCACTCATTCATTGAATTTATTAGGCTTGAAATGGAGATAAATAACTCTGCAATGTTTAAACTGCCAACATGATAGAATTAGCATTTGAAGTCCAGTGATTCATAACAAGAAAGAAGAAAAAAGAAAAGACAAGCAGGAAGAGTAGTATGATGCTACACTAAGAACACTTAACCTTTCAGTAATCTTGATTAGTTAAATGCGAATAATTCCCAGTTCAAATCACAGCAATGACATAGCACACTGAGACTAAATTTGTACAAGTAACAACTGGAGTTTTGAGATCCTGACAGGAATCCAGTAGCCTATTAATTTAAAAGAAATTGACAGGTTACAGGAGTAGCATGCAACCTGTGATATCCAATTCCAAACAAATTTAAAGTTGAACAAAGAAAAAATTGATGTCTCTGCAGATTCAGTGACACCTCTACAGTGTTTTTTTTTTTTTTTGCAGCGAATGTTACAGAGTCTAGCATTTCACCCACAGAGAATTAGTTCATTTTCAGTGAGGGCAAGAGATCGCTGTTTCCTTAATTGATGTTACAAAACAACCATTGGGGAAGTGTTCATGTTCATTTCCATGTGAAGCCCCCCAATCTTATAACTTCTTCGCTGCTAGTGTCTTTCCGCAGCCTATCTGCAGGTTCTTCACTTTTCCTTTCGCTTGCATCGCCATATAAATCTTTCAACTTTGTCAGATTGCTAGAGACCACCTTAGTCTTTTCTTTATTTTCTTCTCTGAATGGTTTAGGTTGATGGTCAGAATCTGTGCCATAAATAATGCTATGACTTCGGCTACGGCTCCTGCTCCGGCTACGGCTCCTAGTTCGGCGAGAACTAGAGTGTCTATGGCCATCATGGTCTCTTCCACTCCTGTCATGATCCCTCCCATGGTCTCTCCCTGAGTGTCTATATCTATGTGATTCTCTATCACGGTCACCACGCTCGTGACTCCGGTCACGGTCCCTATCTCGATCACGCTCTGAGCGTTCTACATCACGACGCTCATGATTGCGATCACGGTTCGAGCGTTCTCGCTCACGGTCACGGTGCTCATGTTCCGAACGATCTCGATCGTGTCGCTCACGGCTGCTACTCCGGCGAATGTGCGGAGATGGCCTCCGATGCTCATCACTCTCACCTCGTTCAGGTGCAGCAGAACCTACAGTCCTTCTGACTGGAGATGAATCTCTGGTAGATGCACGGTGTGGAGCACGCTGACCGAAAGAAACTGATAACGCAGCCTTTACAGAAGGTGGACGGCGAGCAACATCGTCAGATCCCTGACGACTAGATTCTCCAGTTACACCAGCATGCTTAGCAGGGAGCTTCAGTTTCTCCAGGTTGGCAACAATTTGGCGAATGACAGGAACCGGAATCCTCGGGAAGAGTGTATCGAAGTAGTACTGCATAATCATATTAACAGCAGTTAGAATGATTGAATGACACCCAGTAAATGTAAAGCAACCGTGGCATGTACATAGGAAAATTTAACATGCAATGTCAAGTAAGCATAACGAACAGGTAAAGTACCACAAAAATGAGAATCTTGTCTAAAAGATTAAAAAAAGATTTATAATCAAGAACTAAAAATAAAATAGAAACAAAGGTTAACCAGATCCGATGTTGAGGCTGTCAGAAATTCAGAATATGCAGTTATCTCAGCATTTTATAAATATTGATGTTTTCACGTTTTACAGGCTTCTAAGAGAGTCGATGTCTAATAACTTAGACAAATAAGCTTTCAAGGAATATATTACCATCAAAGAATGATTGTTCCTATCTGCACAATTGTTGAAAATGGAACCAAAAGAATATTGGTATGATGAACAAAGCCATAGGTTATCTAGGTTTTAGATTCCTGAATCCTCAACCTGCCATAGGTAGTTTAACATTTAGCTCATCAAAGAGAGGCAACGCAAGTACAGCATTGGAAATAGTAGAACCACTGGTAAGGGAAACATGTGTACGTAAAATTCATTGGTCCATGATCGAAGTAATTGATACAAGAGATGTATCTGCAAGTTCAATAGGATATTTGAGTTTCTAGTATGCATTTTCACCATTGAGAGGAAGTGTCTTGCAAGAGAATAAAAAAGAGAAAAGAGAAACAGAGAGAAGAAGAGAGAGAGAATAACAAAAAAGAATTTCAGACCAACCATTATAAGATGGATTGTGTTAGCAATTATGTATGAGTCAGTGTGGATACAAACATAAGGCAAGAAAAGATCTAACCCTGGTCATTAATTGAACCTGTCACAGGTCCTAAACTTGATCATATCTTCTCTTATCAAGATACACTTCCAGCTCCTGAAAGCTGGGGAAGACAATTGCTCCTAGTTTGTCACATTAGTCTCAATTGTGGAACTGTTGGGTAAATCCAAGTCATAGTCAGGAAACCTAGTGATCCAGTTGGACATCTGTTGGATAACCTATGGTTATTGTAATTTTATATAAAGCAAGAAACACTATTGTAGGAGTTGCGTTACATCCCCAAATGGCAATAGTTGTAATCAAATCAACGAACATATAGAAAGATGTATTGGATAAAAAACCACCTTTATTAATATCAGAATATGACAGATGGGCCAGAATTAGCTGCTTCACAACCTTTGCAAGATACCCTTTCCTTTTACAAGATCCACTTTTATTACTAGCTACAGTCAAACTTGAAACCACACGTAATGGAGGATCAAATAATCTATGTTCTCCACAATCAAATGAACCTATCTGGGAAAGCAGTAACCTATTAGAAACTACTGGACAAACTCGACAGGTGATGATACAAGCATCAGGAGAGAGTTGAAGAAAATGATGCTGGGATCCAACTTGACTGATGGTATAACTTGTCAACTTGGTAACAGTTCTAATTGCATACCTTCAGTGGTGGTCGCATACATCTAATAAGGATAGAGAAACAGAATGCTTGGAAGCATGAAGAAAAAGATGAAAGGTGGTAAGAAACACATGCATTGTAATACTCCATTCACATAATGGATCAAATATCTTTCATCATTAAATCAGATGATAGCTAGAATGGTCAAAGGTTTATTATACCAGATCCAAACCCCAGTCTTGTTAGACAAACTATGCAGGCAACTGTACCAGACTTCCCTAATGTAATGAGAGGGAGGGAGAGGCATCGACCTGCTTGACATTCTAAATATATATAATGGTGTATTTGTCAAGTTGTAATGGATAAGATACAGACAGTTAAGAGGGGGCTACCTAGGATTGGAATAACCCAAACAGCTTCTCCATTAACATGGTATCAAAGCTGTTGATATCTCAGAACTAACTCCTTGGTAATTTCAATTGTGTTCTTTCCAATTCAGCATGATTAAGAGTGTATTGGAGCATTCAGTGTTTCACCTTCCATCTCATTAAGGAAAATATATCTTTCTCAGTCTTTATGCGATGAAATTATCATTAAAAATCACAAGGTTAAAAATATACTTTCATTTCTCTCAAATCAAAAACTAAAGTATTTTCTTAACATAAAAGTTGCTTATTCACGAGGAGACATTCATATCTCACAACACAAATATGAACTTAGATATGCTTAAAGATATGCTAAGAGCTAGCTCCATAGCATGGGTCCAAATGTCATTATGATGTCAGGACAAGGGAAATCATCATCAAATCCAGAGGTTGGCCAATAATTGAACTTTTTGACATGAAATCTCTATGTGTGATTAGCCAATATCTCAGGTCTCCATGCTATGTCTATTGGAAGAGAGCTTTAAAGATTCTTTGATATTTTAAGAATGCCCTAGGAAAACATCTCATATACTGTGAACAAGGTAATTATCAGATTTCTAGGCTACAATAGATGCAAATTTGGTAAAAGAAAATCATAATCTAATTTTCAGGTCAAGATAACATTTTGATCTAGCTTGCAGAAAACAGTTGAGAATATATTTCATATATAACAAATATAAAAGGGTATATTTTCAAAGTTGCCATAAAATATGATAAATATATGTAAAGGCAACTACGAGGGTTGGAATAACCTAAATGATTCACCCATTAACAATTACTAGTCTAAATCAAACTTTAAATTTATCAAGAAAAAAATTATTTGTATGTAATAGATTTAGAATTTGGTTACTTCAAGACAACTTGTTAAACCTTATTATTTTGATCTCCTATAATTAATTATAGTATTTTTGAATTTCAAGAATTATAATCCAAATTTTATATTGTCATTTTCCACAATTTCACGGCACATAGTTCATAGTTCATTGTAACGATGTCACACAAGATGCTTGCAAATATTTACTTAGATTAGGAACATTCCTCTATATGTCTATGTTTTTTTAAACATTTAATAGAATGCAACATCTACTCTAACGGTGGTCAACATTTCTACTGTTTCTCAGCTTACTTTGTGATATTTTATCATGAAGTTATTGATCCTATGTGTATAGCCAATTATTTTGAAAATCATAATAAATTTACTCGTACAGATAATTAATCTAGTACAGCATTAGACTACCCCACACAAAGTATAGTTTCAAATGTTAGTAGGATCTTAATCAAAGTAGCAAGTTCATAGAAATAATTTAGCAGTAATAGAAGCTGAATAGCATCATCGAGGTTTCTAAGATTATATGCACAAACTAATTTATATATCATCAATTTATTATTATTTTAATATGCATTTTAAAATCAAAGAATCTCTCACATCCACATATTTTTGGGGTTTTATACTAAACTAATAAATTACTACATGTGTGTATAATAAATATTAAATAAATAAGAATCAAAATGTTTATAAAAATTACCAATGAATTCTCTTCATAAAAACATTTAAAGTGCACATTTGAATTGAAAATTTAAGCATATAATAAAATATATTGAGTCAAGTTATCAAAAATGTATTTACTTTATTCTTAAAATGTAAAAAATTAGAGTTGATGGTGATTAAATTATTGAATTCAATAAATCAAATAAACACATATTAAAAAAATGTATGATAAATTTTCAATAAATCATATTATCAAATAATAGGAAATATTACTAATTAATATTGAAAATGCATACTAAAATTATTAATAACATTAATTCTTCCGTGGAGATTTAATAAACATTAACAAAAAAATTATTGTTAGACTTAAGTATAGCATTATTGCATGAATGATAAGAGGGAAAATCAAAATCTTCACACTTTGCTAGATATGATTGGAAGAAATTAAAAAAATATATAAACTTGGCAGTAAACTAAGACACTTGGCTAGCTAGAATTGGTTATTCATAAAGAAGATAAAAATTCTATATGGCAACAAAATTGATGAATCTCTCTTTGCACATTGCATGTAAGTATATATAGATTAACCCAAATATAAACTAGATTGATCCTATTCTGGAAGATACTCTATTCCAATAGCTATTGAGTTCAGATAAATACATACTATTTTGACTTCAGTAAGTCAACCAATTATTCAAAATTAAATTGCATATGCATATGCAGGCATACTGGACATACACAGGTGTGATGAAGTACTGCATATTCATATCCAGCCGCATCAAATGCTTTATAACAAAATGCTACTTAACATTATATCTATTATTTGGATGACCACACAAAAGCTACTAGCAGGACAGAGGAAAAAGACAACACCTACCCTTCAACATGACATAGGTGTTTTAGAGAACCAGCTTCTGCAACATACCACTATATCTCTTCCAGTGAAAGGAAAAAACAGAAATTCATTGATTCAAACTTTATGTGGTAATTGAGGAGCATTATCTTTGTTCAAGACACTACATTGAGATTCAGTAACCAACCACAAATTCAGTACAAGGCTACCAAGTCATTTTCCTTCCTCAAATACAGACAGATAGGCAAACAGAGGTCACTGAATTGTAATTTTCAATTCCTAAAAAAGTTTGTAAGAGCAGATTTGTGTCCTATTTGACCTCAATATGAAAATGCAGGGAGTAGTTTTACATGACCGTCACTTAAGAAATCACTCCATGCTATAGGTTTCTAGTCAAGGGCATAACCCCCTTATAACTAGCCATTTCCTCTGTTCTATTTTTTTCCAGCCTAACTTATGAGCATGCATAGAATCATGGTTAAAAACTCATACCATGAAGACCGTGTGGTCAAAATGTATCATTCTAATAGATCTTTATTTGTTGCACAGGGAAACAATAAGTGTGAGCAAAATGCATCAGTAATGTACCTCAGAAGTAAAGAGACATGACAAATTCACACCATGTGAATTCTTTTTTCATCTAATAAAGTCAAACAAAACATGAGATACCAGGTAGCATCTTTTAACTCATCTTCAATGATTTCTGACATGGTCAGTAAACACCCTTCACTGGCATAATGGAATGAGCAAATTGGTCAAACAAAAAGGTATATACAAATCAGAAGCTTGATAGCCTAGATTCTACATCAGACCAAATGATTGAAAAAGACACGTAGTAGAGTAAAAAGATATTGGAAAACAATTGACTAGAGATAAAGATGCCTGCAGATTTATTCTCAAATCATACTATGATAGGTACAGAAGCTAAACCAAAATGAAATGACTTCAATCACCAAAAGAATCGCCATTAGTTCATACGACATGTATGCAATAGTTATATAAAAAAGGAAAAAAATCATCAATAACATATGGCAGACAAGCACATTTCAGGAAGGTAACAAGGTAAGTCAAACAACAGACCTGCCCAAGAAGAAGATCACGCACATATACCCCCATTGTTGTAAGTCGACCATTGGAACCAGGAGAGAATTCCTGTAAAAGAAAAAACAGCGAGCAAGTATCTAGTTTACTATCATATAAGGTTAATGTCATCATATCAAATTTAAATGGTAAGCAACAGTATAGCTTGTGGCATCAACGGTCCAAAGAAATTGACTTAGGTTTTGTATCACTGTGCTTGTGCAAGCTCATTTACATAAATGCATTAAAAACAAGAGCAAAGTCTAATTGGCTCCAAAAGCCAATCTACAAATATAATACAAGATAAAATACAGACAGAAGCCTAGCATCAATAACATGCATAATGTAAAATAGGTAAGCAAGGACAATGGCAGTAGTATACAAATCTTTTATAGCTTAGCAACTAGCTTCTTCCTTTTGATTCAATGAACCCAATGGTTATCCCTAAATGAAACATCATTGTCGAAAAATACAATCATGAGGCAAAAGATCACTGTGATCCTCAAGCTATATTAGTCTCAATTGTTTGAGATCAGCTAGCTACGCAATCTTATCCTAACATTTAACTCTAAGCAAACTACACTGCTAGCAGCAGCAACCCTTAGAATTCAACTTGTCTAACTATAATACTAATATCCAACATGACAATACCTTAAACCTTCATCATATACTGGAGATACATTAATCAGGAATAGTAGTAGCAGTTTTTTCTTCTATTTTTTTCCTAATAACCCCCACACATCCATCTTAGCATTCTCATCGCTACTAGTGTTGTTTCCTAAATACACAACACTTTAACCTAATACATATACTGATATATCATAAACTATCAAAGGAAGAAAGAATAGTTGAATTATAAATTTGACACTGTACAAGAAAGACCAAACAAAAAGATAATATACTCCCTTCCATAGGTTCAAAATCTCGAGCCGCTGAAGTTTTGATCTTTAACTGAAATGATATTGTTTCGGTATTGTGCCGATATTTTGATACATGATAATGGATTGGAATTGAAGAAGGAAAGAGATGAAGCATGGGAAGGAGTTTGTGTCGAGCATGATTTTAAATTTTGTACCATGCCAAGCAAAACGGTCAAAACATATCGAAACTCAATACCACTTAGCACAAACAATGTCTCCTTTCTTTGGTTCCTCTCCTTTCTCCTTCAACCTCCAATCTGTCACCATCACCATGCATCAGAGTGTCATCACGATATTAGAACAATATCTCTCTAGCCAAAGACCAGAACCATGGTACAACTCGAGATTTTGAACCTTGGTGTTGAGTGATATCGAGTTTCCAGTACATGATAGAGCTACATATCTATAGTAGCTATTGAGAAATTACATAATATCCAATACAAGGTCTCAAAAGTTTGTAAATCATATAATACATATACTGATATATCATAAACTATCAAGGGAAGAAAGAAAAGTTGAATTCTAAATTTGACAGTGTACAAGAAAGACCAAACAAAAAAGATGATATACTCCCTTCACTACATGATATAGCTACATATCTATAGTAGCCATTGACAAATTACATAATATCCGATACAAAGTTTGAAAGGTAAGAGAAAGTGGTACCACACAAAATCAAAAGAAAAGATTTAAAAATTGTAAAAACAAAAACCAATGAACCTTTGCAACCAAGCAAATAGAAAGGCGGCCATAAAATTAATAAATTGCCATGAGAAGTTCCTTGGTTCAATTTTATTGAGAGGTTATTGTTATGAGATAGACCAAAACACAGATGTCTAGAGTAAAATGGAAAACAATAAGAAATGTCCAGTAATATTGGTTATAAGAATCAGTTTCGGAGCAAGTTATTAGAAAAGATAAGAATGAGAAATGTAAGGATAAAGTACCTCATCATCCTTAACATATGGCTCAAACCACGTCCACAGTGTCTTTGGTTCTGCAACATAACGAAGATAGAGGAAGCCAACCTGTGTAATAAAGAACAATTCATTTTCATCTTTACTGTGCAGCTACTACAATTAAAGGAATAAATTCTGGCATCAACAACCAAGCTTGAAACCAATAATTGCACCAGTATATCTACATGCATATCAGAGGAAAAGATGAACAGTGTTCATAACTCAGGCATATGGGCCACGTCCATGTAACAGAAACTAAAATAAAAGTTCAGAAACAAATCAATCCATTTAAGATCATCGATATCCTAGGAGCATAACCTAGAATTTTGGCATCCAACAATAGCCTTGATAGCCACAGAAAGGTTTTGTGATAGATGAGAGAAACTTGTGTATTTCATATCTCCCAGAAGGGGTTAGAATCAATGTATTTATACATGTAAATAACCAATTATCCCAGAGACTAGGCAATACATGAACATGAATATGCTGGAGATTTTGCCAATTAGGAATGCAAAATATTAACAAGGAGAATCATCCAAGAATACATGAACATGCTGAAGATTCTGCTGATAACTTTGCTTAATTAATTAAAAATTGAAAACAATATCTGCATGATGCAGGTCAAACTAGGTAGGAAGCCCGAGCAAATAGTATAGTCACAGATTGGATGCTAGAAAAGAAAGATAAATTATTCAGGAAAAACAATATAAAATATGTAATATATATTTAGAGGAGTTACCGCTCTAATGTAAGGAGAATCAGGATGCTTCAACAGTCCATGCATCTGCTTGACCGTCAATTTCATTGTGAAAAATTTGTAAAGCAGACAAAATGCTGTGGAAGGTCCTCTGCAATTTCCAGTCATCCATGGTTCCACATGATCAACTTGGTTGTAGATCTCATCTATAACTTCATGGTAAGTCTTCAGTCTATAAAGCTCTTTGAAATAATCAGATGATAGAATGTTCATGGAAAGAACCTTCTCTACTAAAGTATCAATAGGCTTTCCAGACGTTTGTATCTCCATTATCCAACAATACTTCACAAAAATTTCTCGCTGCACAAATTAGCGACAAGCTGGATGAAAACTTGAATCAGCCTGTAGCTAAAAACAGTAAAATTTGGTCAATACGAGAGGAAATATGCTCAAGGTCAGTCAACATAGTCACTGATGATTAATCAAGCTCACAAAGAAAATAATAAGGAAAAAACAAATATTTTACCAGAAGCAGAAAAAATAGTACCTGCCTACCCTTGCACAAAACATCTTGTACCTTGGCCTTGTTTAATCCGTTAATATCTCATAACTCTACATGGATAATCACAAAAAAGAAAAGAGAAAAAAAAGTATCTTTGGCATATATACACAACCACATAAGAGGATCTGAAATGTGAACTAGTTTCTTTCTCCCAGTTAGTACTTTCTCATTAAAAACATAGGCAACTTTTGCTAAGTTAGTGATTCAACCCTGGTAAGTTTGATATAATTCTCTTAATGGCAGGACTCGTAAGAAAACATTGTGAAAGATGATTATAACTTTCCCTTCCCGCCATATATAAACTGTGAATCAGCGAATCCAATTTTTCCCTAATTTTGAAGAAGATGTTTTAGCCAATTATATTCAGACAAGTTGATCTATGAAGTAGTCAAAGCTATCATCCTCATCTTTCAATATCGCTAAGATTTTAAGCCCAAAAATGTTATTTTTTCAAATAAAAGGCCAACTGAACGATAATTAGGGTAGAAGAGGGCGACATAGTATAATGAAGATGCAAGGTAGGCACGAGAGGTTGGAGGACATAAATTACCTACGACGAAGGCACGTACCTATCGCAATCGGCTCTCTGCACTTCCTGTTGCACCGGATACCCTCCTCCCTCCTCGGATTAGCTTTGGAGTTAGGGTTTCTTTTATCGAATAGCCAGAAACACTTGGAGGGAGGCAGAGATGGCTGAACAGAAGCGGAACGAAATCCAGCGAAGGGAAAAATGAGGATGCCGTCGGAAGTGGTGGCCGCGGAGAGGGAGGAGGAAGGGGGTGACGGCGCCGTCAGGAGAGAGGAAGAGGTGAGAGGAAGCAACACGCGAACCCCGATCCCGGTCTCGTGATGAACGAACGAATCGTGGGCATGTCTAGCCCGAAAGCGGATAACCCAACCTACCCAAGTAAGCTGATTTTTTTTTTAATTATTTATTAATTTATTTTAAAAAAAATCAAATTTCATCCAATTTTTAATTTATATATTATGAAACCAATAAAACCCAAATCAAATTGATGAATAATTATAGAAGATATAATTTTCTATATTCTATATTTTGCTAGCTAAGAGGGTAAACGAATTTGAATTGAATAATATAAAAAATATTAATATTTGAATTTAAATTTAAAATATATATATATTTGATGTTCGAATTCAAAATTTAAAAATATAAATAATTTTAACTCAAATTTAAATAAAATTCGAATTCGATTTGTTGAAACTTTAATACGAGCAAAATCAAATTATAATTCTAAAGAACTTGAATTCGAATTAAATTATTTAAATCTTAATTTAAACATATTTAAATTAAAATTAAATAAAAATAATTAAATTTCAATTTGAGTTCTAACTCGCAAACGGCTCATAAACAATCGAACAAAAAATTATAAATTTAAATTCAACTCGAAAAAATTATCAAACATATTCAAATTTGACTCAAATTCAATAATTTCAAATAAGAATCAAATATTTTTCAAACAAGTTCGAAAAGCACGTGAACAAGTTCGATTTGTTTGCAGCCTTAGTCCAAGCCATCCAACCCAATCCACTCATTCCATTCACCAAGCCCAGTCAGCCAATTGGCTCTGCCTAACCAATCCACTCATTCAATTCACTAAGCACAGCCAGTCAATTCGATCATTCAATCCTCAAGTGATCGAACCCTCGGAACTCGCTTAGCTTGCCCACTATTTAACAAGTTCAGTCCATGTGACCAGACTCGATAAGCTCATTCTATCCACTTCACTCATTCAGTAGGTCAGTTTTTATCGATCGGTCCTACCGAGTCGATCCAAACAACACAATCCCATCACCTCTATCGATTCAATTAGTATCAAGCAAAAATCCAAAACAGAACATATTTTACAAGCATGCTTTTCATGCGAGCAAAAGCCATCTTAGAAGGGCTAATTCATTAGTCACACTGACCTTGCAAACACTCTCAAACTTGACGTTTATTCAATAGGGTCAAAGCAACTAAATAAGCAAACAGCCACCGTAAATCAGAGTTTCGTTGGAATACTAACCAGGAATGAAAGAAATCAGTACTAGTATAGTATCCATTCGGGGAATCGACATGTCGAATTTGCTGTATCAATGACATTCATACAAATTACAAAAGGTGTTTGAAGAAGAATTAACATGAACAGCACACTCTAAATTAATAAGTCAAGCAGGGAGGAGTTACGCTCTGCTGAGAGTCAGCCATCCTATCTTAGCTCGTGCATGATCTCCCTCAGATATGTTAACTTCGTGAAACTTTTTCGAGAATCCTCAAATAAACACACTGCGAGCTATTTAAACTTCTGGCACAAACCTAGTTCCAGGAAAACAATTTGTCACCAGGCTAATGCATTTACGCTACAGCAACTGGCTAGGCCTTACCAACAATCCATGTTGCAGGAACTTGGAAAATGGATTTTGGATCACTGTGCTAGCTTTTCGGTTGCTAGTCTTTCGCTTGGCGCTGTTGGTGATCTTGATAGCAATCGCACAAAGTCGGTATGCAGGGCATGGCCAGCCTGTATAAAAGAAGGAATATTTAGTCTTGTGGAGGTATGAAGTCTTGAGCCAATTTGCAAAGAGTAGTGACTCAAAAAGATGGACTAAAACACTGAAACAAAAAGCCACCTATAAGAAACAGCATGCTAATCTATTGGAAAGTAATGCATTTTGCCTTAATTAAGCAAGTTTGATAGTAAATCAATAATGGGCCACAGTAAGATACGTTCATAAAAACTATTTCACATAATGGTCGCATGTAACAAGAAGCAGGATCATCTTCCCTTTCTACTCTCACATCCCTCGGTAAAATGAGAAATCCATGAGCGATTTGAGAAGTTGAAAAGTTAAAAATTGCTTCAGGATCAGAACAGCTATGGTTGTAGGAATTCTTATGGTTTTAGCTTCACATGATTTGTAATTGCCTTTTTGTGTCAAAAAGCAAGCATCACTGTTCAGGTACCAACCACTAAGCATGTAGCACATGAAGATTGCTAAAAATGATTTTAAATACCAGGTGAGGTATCCTTTGCCCGAACTAGGACACAGACAAAATTATTGGGACTGCAAATGAGTCAAATGAAGCAGATTTTGACTGTGTTCAAGCTTATTCTTTTTCCAGTCAAGCTTGTTCAATCTTATTAAAAATCTTATTGAGGCTGAGCTTCAACTAGAGAAATTTGTCTTAGTTATAATTTAGTTAAAGCATTGATGCAATAAATGAAACTTATATTATTTTCTCAATTTTAGCATATGGTAGATAAGACAAAATTATAAAATTTATAAGATATTAAAAATATCATAATATACATGCCTAGTTTATTTATATATATATATATATTATATATATATATATATATATATATATATATATTTGATTAAAACATTAAGCTCTATTTTACTTGAGAGGGTGAAAATAAAAACTGAGGAAAATTTCCACATTAAAAAACTTTCTATTATCTATTTCGTGAGAAAGGATGGATTGTTTATCCTTTCCTTTATTTATCTATTGTCACATAGTGGACTGACTGATTTAAGAATCCATCCGCGGACTATTTTTTAGATTTTTTTTTATCCATCTGAATTGGACTGAACGAACTTTCCTTCCTCCCTTGTGCCAAATCTCTCCAAACGATGCTCGACCTCGTGGTCGCGGTTGGCCTCGTTCGCACCCGCGAACGAGACTGTGAATTAGCTCGCAGCCTCTCGGGCAACCGCAAGTTCGCTCACAGTCTCCCAAGTGGCCGCAAGTTCGCTCGTGGCCTCAAGAGGCCACAAGTTCATTTGCGACCTCTTGGGCGGCCGCGAGCGAGGTCATGAGTTCTCTCACTATCGCGGGCAATATTGCACCCGACCATGAGCGAGCTACAAGTTCGCTCATGGCAGCATGCAACCTTGCACATGGCTACACCCGACCTCTCGACAGCCGCGAGGTTAGGCAAGACTAGTTCGTTTTCTTTTCTTTTCTTTCCTTTTCCCTAGGGGTTTTTTTCACCTTTGATTGCTTTCCTTCATCAATCCCGACCTCATAATAAAAAAAAAAGCATAAGGAAAAAATTATAATCGAGCTTTAAACAAGTTAATAAATAAATTTATTCAAGAATTGTTCAAAAGTTTTATTAATGAAATTTAGTGAGTTGATCACTTGTGCTCAAATTTGTTTATTATATATATTTTTTAATATTGAACAAATATGAACAAGCTATTATAATGTGTATCAAGCTCGCATACAACTATCTAACTCATTAATGACCTTATCTACCACTATAAAAGTTAAAAGAAGCCCCCAAGGGCACAACGCAGTTGGTAAAGATTTGGCGGTGAATCCACGAAGCGAGAGTTCGATTCCCGCTGGGTATACACCCGCAATCAAACTTCTCGTGCGCATGGCTGCCAACCACGAAGCCACTCGTGCTTCCTTGGTTTACCATGTGTACGGGGCATGGGGCCGAGCCGTACATTAGTCGGCGCAAGCCAGACACCTAAAAGAAAAAAAATCAAAATCAAGCTTTAGACAATTAATAAAAATATAATTATTCAAGAATTGTTCATGAGCTTTGTTGATGAAAATTAATGAGTTGAGCTCACTAGTTTTTAAATTTATTTTATACATATTTTAATATTGAACAAATATAAACAAGCTATTATCAAGCACATCTATCAAGTTTGGCCACAAACACTCTCCTCATATAGATTTTTGTCTATCGCTTGCATAAAAGCATTAAGAAAGTTGCTTTGAGTATTTGTATGAGAGGGTGCAACTCAATGCTAACAATTGGTTTACTTGGATTAAGATATGGATGAAAGGAAAGAATCACGAAATTGCAGATGAAGCTCCATTATTTATGTACACATTTTTGTCACTTTCCCTCCTCTCCCTCCTATCTTCCATCCAAGTAAATGTACCCTTAAAGAACATTTCCTTATATAAAATTCCATACTTTGTTAATATGAAACTCAACTAAGAGCACTAAGAATGCATAATTATTCCAAAATTTAGCTCTTACATGTGCCTAATGGATAACATCATATCAATTTAATCGCAAAACCTTGAAGCATAGAAGTATTATCTACAATCACCTATAAAATTTAGGAAAATACCTTATATAATTGCATAGAAGTATTATCTACAATCACCTATAAAATTAATAGGAAAATATCAAGAAACCTTTTGGTTTATAATAACTATAAACTAAGAGACATTTTAAATAGAACTATCATGACTACCTGTGGGAAAAAAAGAGAAGAAAAGATTTAAAACCTTATAGGCAATTATGTGTGCAATGGGAAGCCCCTGATTTCCATTTTGAGCAAAGAGCGAGACATCTCCCACAAGATCTAAAACCTTATGGCGACAAGGCTCATCACAGAAACGTAATGGTGGATTTAACCAACCAGCAGTGGCACTGAAAAAACAATGATATTCAACAACATCAAACTTTCATGAATTATCAATACGGGATGCAAAATACCACATCAACCAGACAACAAGGGGTGGTAATACAGCTGAAGAAAATTTGAGGAAGTAGATGATGGGTGCATTAGGCATTACTTCACATTTTGCCTTAGGGAACCGATCTATGAAAGGTGTTGTAGTCTGAATGGCATCAAATATATGGATGAAACTATCCTTCCCAAAGTTGAGCTTTGAATATACTAAACAGTGTCAATAAGTGGGCGAAACATTTATGAGTGCAAGGACAAGAAGATACACATTGCTAAAGTTGGAGTTTTGTGTCAGTTCATGCAAAAGACCAATAAGTGCCATCAAGGAGTGTTACAATCCTACCATACACTTAAAGAATTTCTAGGAAAAGGAAAGGGGTAGTCTCTAAGAAGCATGGACTTCTGCATATTAAGTCTTTTTTTCCTAATGTTGATATGTAGGGTTTATTATTGATAGAAGGCCCACTTCATTTTTTGTGCATATCTACAAGCAACTTGGTAACATAAAAAAACAAGAAACAAAAAAGTGTAGCTTGATTTTGTATTGAAGCCTAGAACAGAGAAATAATGCATGCATTTGAGAGATGATGCAGATCAAGTCCTATCTTGATTATCTTAATTTTAGCAATACTAAATGAATATACATAGTGACAAGCAAGCCGTCATTTACATTGCTAACAATCTAATGTTTCATGAGTGCTCAAAACACATTGAGACTCACTGTCACTTTATTTTAATTCATTATATCTAAGAAGATCAGTATGCCATATACTCTTTCAAAGAGCAAATTGTTGATATGTTTACTAAACCTCTTTCACCTAGTCTTATGTTTCCATGTAACAAGTTGGGCATGCTAGATATTTGTACTCCAGCCTAAGGGGTGTTAGATAAAATATGTATAAATAACTTAATCTTGTACTTACCAAAAACAATTTCCTACTTTTTAGATTAATTAGTTATTCTGGAGTCTATAATCAAAAGATATCCAAGTTTTAACTATTCAAAATATTTTGTCACATAATTCAACTTATTCTCACTATAAATCCACAAAAGGGAAGATTGTACAAGAATGTACCTCAGGAAGGTAAGTACAAGATGTTTTACAGTAATTGATTTCTTTCAACATAGATACTGAAGTGAAATTTTAAGGTTTAAGTGTGACTTCTCAGCTTGAGTTACTGCTTTTGCGCCACCCTAGTGGCAAAACTCATTATACATTTCTTTTGTGTAAGCTAACTACTAATATCACCTAGAAATTTTCAGAATTACTTTCTATACATATTTTCATTCTTCTTTAGATTAATAGATTTATATGACTAAGAATGATCAGATCTTTTTCTCTATGACAATCAGAAACTGTTGAATCTTAATTTAAGTTCTTTAAGGATCCCTTTATGGTGCATTTTTAGTTGATTGCTTGAATAATTATCTCTGGAAAATGATTAATGATCTAAAAGGAAACATCATACATTCTTCAGTTTAAGCTTTTGAAGATACGCCAGAACATAATGGGAGACTTCACCTGCAAACAATAGCATTATCAACTGATCCACCCTTAATTAGCCCAGCTCGGCGCATTCCCTCAACCTGCAGCCCATCTTTCATTATTATTGATTTTGAAGAAATGTGCAGATATCAAAATGAAGAAATTAGTAACTAATACTAATATATTAGTGGCTATGACTACACACAAAATAAAAGCATGAGTGATTAAAGTTATTTAGTGATGGCAAATATTTTCAATTAAAGGAAGGCAGAGGAAGGAAATTATATAGTGACAAGACCATTGAATCCATATGCTCCAGTGACATTGGACTCACCAAACACAATCTCATACTCTTACCATGCCACCGCCTTCTCCGTAAGTAGTTGTTCAATGAGCTTGTTTGGCCATAAGTACTTGTTTAAGATTTGTAATCTTTTTAGCCCAAAATAATAGCAAATTGTAGAATGTAGAGAACATCATTAACATTTTACAACGCAAATAAGTCATATTAATCCTAAATTTTGAAAGCATGATAAAACAATCGACACTTTTTGTAGCTGAAAATAAGAATTGCCTGTATTAAATGTGAAAATGTTTATGATTTAAGTTTGTGCATAAATATAGTCTTCCTATTATAAAATGTTTTGATTGTAGAAATTTACGAACATAATACTTATTATAAATGTAACGACCCGGTCCGAATAATACTTGCTAGCATGGTTAATTTAAAACATAAGGAAATCTTGGGTCATGGTAAAAGAATATCCCAAAAACATTCTAGGAAACCTTTAGTCAAGTTTAAACCATCTCCTTTAATCAACCATGACCAAAACTTAAACATGTTACAACATAAATCCCTACTCTTTAACCACATGAAAACAAATAAAGTTTATTTAAACATCATCGTAAGCATATGGCACAAAAAGAGATGGCATAAGACATATAGCATAAATCATATTTTTTTGAACCCTTTAATAAACTTCATAGCCAAAATATTTAACATAAGATTTCTTCGTGTGTTTGCTTCATACACTTTAAAACCTAATAAAACATGGAAACCATCGAGAAAACCTTATGTTGCAGGGTGAAGAAATTTACCCTTTGTTCTTACGGTTCTCAAAGTTTTTCTCACACTAAAAAGGGAAGAAAGGCACTCCTTGTCTTGCTATCTCCTTGAAGTTTTTCCTTCTTTCTTCAAAACCCCCTTAGCCCTTGGTTCCACCTCTTTATTTGATAAAAGATGGTGATGAGAAAACTTAGGTCTCTCGGCCAAAGGAAGAAACAAAGAAACAAAGAAGCAAAACAAGAAACCTTACTTCCTCCTTTTGCTTTAGCCCTTCTCCCTAACTCTTCCTTGGAACCTTGTAGATGGAAATCCTCCTCAAGGTGCTCGGCCACACCAAGAACACACCAAGCACAGCAGGTTTCGGCAACAACAAATGAGAGGAGAAATGAGATGAAAAGAAGGGAATTAAGGTTATAAACCCCCTCTTAATTCTCCTTAAGTAACCCCCTCTCCTCTTAAATTCTCTCATGTAACCTCCCTCCCTCATTAAGGCTTCGGTTAACAGCAAGAAAATCAAAATAAAATGAAAAGAAACATATTGTTTCGGTGACAAGGAAAAGGGAAAGAAATACAAATGAAGAGGTAATTCAAATGAAAACCTTTGTCTTAAATTCTCCCTTTATAACTTTCTTGTTTAAATCCTTCTCTTGTAACCCCCTTCCACCTCATCATTTTCGAAAATTCCCCCCATATAACCCATTTTCGTTGAGGGAAAAATGATGAGAGAAAAGAGAGAAGTCAACACTTTCCATAAGTAACTCCAAGCATTTAATGTGATGATATCATCTCACATTTAAGTTCAATTCCTTTATGCTTCTAACAATAAACCATCAATTGCTCCTATGGTTAACTCATGGCTTGCTACACATTAGGTCCCAGGTTCAATCCCTGGCACCTACATATTTATTTTTTTTCCTAGCAAAGCCTACAAGCAATTAACCCATCAAGAAGCATCCTTTTAGGCCTATTAAATTTTTAAAGCCTAAATTGATAATTATTAATCATCCTTTTTAACATAATTTAATCTATCATTTTTATACATAATTATCCAGAATTATCACAGAAATTACGGGTATTACATGCCCCATTTTGTTGATCTGCAAATTCTTGAACAGCTGGCAAAAACTTTTTTCTTGCCTGAACCATTCAACTAGGTTTGTATCTCAGGTAGCTTATATCATATAAGCACTAAATGTGCAAAATGAACTTCAGATGGGTGGGGGGTTTCAAATCTAGTGATAAAGATCACAATAATGTAGTGATACAAGAGAGCCTCAAGAAAGATGAAGATCAAAATAAACCAGAGAGGTAAATGCAAACAATACCTTGGAAAAATGTATTCCATATGTGATGTAGATTTTTGGAGAAGGAAAGGCAATCAAGAAAGAATTTCCGTGCCAAAGATAAAGTGGTTCATGCAGTTTTGGTACCAGTTTTTCCAAACTGCAGCCATTGTGATCATTGGCAACATACAACCCAGCTTCTTTTATTGCCTCCACCCATTGCTTAGCTGATCCATCTAACAAAGGAACCTGCTTATTAGTAAACCAGTCAATGACAATCTCCTTAAGAAATTTTGAGTTAGTTGAAATAAGTTCAACTATGCCTCCCGAAACTATCTTGGCATTAGACTACATAAATAGGAAAAAGATAAAGGGAGCAGCAAAAATACATCTCAAGAACAAACAGCAAAGTGCAATTGTTTCTTTACAAACAATCCCATGGTACAATGTAGGAATGCAATGTCAAGAAACAAAAAGTAACCATTTAATAAACATTTTCTTAATATATTTAACCAGATAGCATGCATAAGATAGTCTGAGAGATCATACACATTTGTTTTTATTTAAATTCCTATTATTGATTGATCATACTAAATTTGATTGATCATAGTAAAACGTAGTCCTCATATGATATGCCATCCTCATAATGAAGTCATGTCCCAACTATTTGGGATAGACTTTATGGATTATCCTTCCATTAAACCCTTTGCAATACTATATCTTTAATAATATCCAGATATCTTAAACTACTTTCAATTATGTTACCTAAAATTTACTCTAGTATCCCTCTATCCCTTACGCCTTCAACATTAATGAAGTCATCTAGGGTAACTATAAAATCTATTAGTGATATTCATAATTTATTGTCATTTTAAAACATATTGAAGGTGTGAGGGGATGTCATAGTAAAACGTATTGGAATTGTATAGAAGCCTACCAAGACTTAGTTAATGAATGTGCTAACTAGCTCTTTGACTTAACAAATAGTGATGATCTCCTAGGATTATCATAGATAGCAGACTATGCGAAATGGTGGAACTCAATACCTCCTCACCGCCATCGATCTCAATCCGACAGTTATCGACCCCGCAGGCCTCCAGCGCGGACAGGACATGCTCGACAGTGCGCACCCTCACTCCATCGCGGCATAGCGTGGTGCAGAGGGCAGAGCTGACGACATGGTCGATCGAGGCAGGTATCCTGGTACCCTTTCGGGAATGCAAATTTCTGACAACGAAGTACCTTCCCTCCCCGGCGGCCGCCGGGATCAGACGGACCGTGGTGAAGTTACCGGAGTGAAGCGCCGTCCCCGATCTGGTCACCGACGATGCAAGGGTTTGCTGGGTCCGCCCCGACTGTGATCCAGCAAAAGTTCATTTTATGGAGAAAGGCTGGGGGAAAACCACAATAAAGAGAGAATAAGGGAGAGGAACCGACGGAATTCCAGGAGATGGAGCGGGAAAGGGATGTCAGAGCCAACGCATAACTGGAGAGTAGCCGGCGGCTATGGCCGAGGAACGGCGAGGGCATGGGCGGCGACGATGGTAGCGGCGGTCTTATCGGTCCTTCTTATTATCGTCCAAAGGCCTTTTTTTTATTTTTAAAATTCTTTAATTTTCACGTAAAAATGATATAATTATTTTTTAAATAATATTATTATTATTATTTTATTTATATTTTTTAACCTAAATTCTGAATTAATTAAACAGCAATAAAAAATGGAATCCGTCATTTCAACAATCGCACACGATCAATTGTGCAATCATATATGAAGAAGGTAAATCAGAAAACTATAATTACCCCACTACTTCAGTAAAAGGTGAAATCCAAATCCACTATCCTTCCCACGATCAAGAGCGGAGTCATAGCCAAACCTACCTTGTCCCGGGGGCTCTACCGCGATCATTTATATAGAGAAGGAAAATTGAGAAGTTATCATTAACCACGACCTACAGCTTGGGAAAAGATATTATCTCTGCTATTTCATATGTGAAGAGATAAATCAAGAAGCTACAGTTGATAATGACAAAGAAGGATATCTATAATTACCCCAATATGAAATAATTGAACATGTCTAATAATTATTATATAGATGTAACTGTTACAATTTAATATCTATTATTACACAGTTATAAGTACTACAACTACAATAATTTTTATTAACATATATTTGACTAATTGATTATTTTATATTTTACAAGATAAAACCCAGTAACAAATTAACATTAAAATTAAAAAAAGTAATGCGTAGGTACAAATACAATTCAACCATAGGCTGGTTTCAATTTTAATTACCTGGTTATTCGGTTTGGTTTGGCATTAAAAAATCAATGTAGAAAAATTTAATTATATCGAATTAGGTTTGTTCTAGCTCAGTTTAAATCGATATTTTAAAGGAAAAAAAGATATAGTTGATTTAGACACTTATTCTCACTGTCGTGGCTTAAAAATATTGATCTCGTACTTTTCTTGAAAATGATCTATTCACACCGACTACTACAGTTAAAAGTGCCATAGTATTATGTTGACAGACTAATCCCCAAAGTTCTTTCCACCAGATCCCTCAACACAATTTTTCCTTCCAAATAAAACAGCATACTTCAGTTAGAGATTGAACACTGTGCTCTAAGTTTCCTCCCAGTCATCTTACCGCTGCACCGTAATCCGGAGGCCGGATCTTTAATTACTTCCACATTAATCAACATTATTTCTTCAGGGAAATTATCAACACAAGTCCTCTAAGGGAGCAACACAATGAGGAGTAAAACTGTTGTATGATAGCAATTCAGTTGTCTCCTCAGTAATTCCACATTCTTCAGTTTCAGGCAACTTTCTGGCTATCATGCATTTGCTTCTCGATTGAATGTATTTGGTTGTGGAGGTTCTGATTGTCCTCCAAGAGACGGTCATATTCGATAAGCAAATCTTCGGATTGTTTCTTGAGAGCTTCTACCTTCAGTTCTGCAGCTTTTGCTTCCTCCGTCCTCTCCCGTGTCTCTAACTTTAGTTGTTTCACTTGTTGATTCAGATTCGCAATTTCTGCATCCCGCGCCTTCATCTCATCAGCAACCCCACCTTTTGCTTCTTCTAGAGACCTGTTTTGTTTCACGACCGGCTCCATGCTCTTTCTTAGCCCACGAAGTTCTCTAACGTAATGGTGTAAACGGTCGATTATTAGGGCAAGGAAAAGAGAATAGCCTGCATCACACAGATATAACTTAGCATCATCTAATACAATAAGTTGTTTTGTCAAGAGTGCAACTTGAAGAGAGAAAAAGAGATGTCAGTTCAAGTAAATGTATTAATGATTCCAAAGATGCCTTTTGTCTGAAATCAACAAGAGGTGCTCATTTGCTGATCGATAGCATGGATGTTTGGGACACGGAAATTAAAAACAAGCAAACACACCAGGAATATCAAAGATTTAGTAGGTTTGACTGTGCAAGTATACAGCAGAAACATACATCGAGCTATAGTTATTTTCATGGCTTTTATATATTAGTTCACTGGTACTATTAATCTTTTCACTTTGCATTATGTCATGAAAGTCAATAGCAATTTTATTTTCTACTTATAGAACTACCATTCATTCCAAATTTCCTTGAAAATGTGTTCTAACCTCATAATGGTCTTGTAGATCTTGCAATAATCCAACAACAATAGTTGCACTATCGTCATAAGAGAATCTTTTATCGCACAGGCAACCAAGGTTTCCTACTAATGATCATCCCAATAAATTACCTATCGGCTTTGCAGGTTGTCTTTGGATTACACATGACAAAAATGTATTAATGAAACAAAAATCTTTGCACAAGAGATTTTGACCAATGCAAGGGGCGGCGAAAGTTATGGCTCGCAATGTTAGCTGAAGTCAGGATACAGTAATATCCAGATAAGTTCTCCTTCAACACTCATGTCAAGTTGCAATGTACACCTCCATACAAATGAATAGGTTTTAAATTCATATTAGATACTAATACACTCTCAATAAAGATGGTTGCTTAAAGCTACTAAAAGTAAGATAATATAAATCATTTAAGGGCTATAAAAGTCACTAATAACAGTTTTCTGCTTATCTACTGAATCACATAATTAATAACTATAAATTCCCAAGTAAAAAGTTAATTCCTTTTCTGAAAAAAGTTAGGTTACTTTTTGTGAGAACTTTAAAAGAAAACATATCATGAATTAGGAACAAGATGACTATGCTCAGCTAGGCATTTAGCAACAAGTCTTGCGCATTTTGACGAAGACATTCAATGATCAGCGTTGATCTTTGGTGAACGATAACTTGGAAACTTATTCCACAATTTACATTACATGGATTTTCCATCAGTTTCCTTTCTCACTTCATCTCAAGTAAAATTTAATATTCCTTAACTGATGATGGTGAAACAATAAAGCTCTAAATATGATCAACTATATGACTCTTGATTACCAACGTCACACGACCAATCATGCTATAGCAGCGGTGAACCCACAAAGATTCCCTATCCCTTCAACATCCATATCATCTCCGATTGCTGAATTGCTCATTCCAAGTCTAGCGATCTTGGCATAAAAATTTTAAGCAACAATAGACGCATATCATTTGTGCAACTATGACCTTTGAGATATTTTTTAGTGTTTGAAATCATATAAAACAATCAGGGAGAATATCCATAAAAATTCCAATTTCTTCTCGAGGGTTAAAAGCATCGTTGTTTTCTTACGATTAGAATATTTCCAAACACCCGATCGATGATCACAATAAATATGCTCATGATGAACACCGAAACACGACCATAAAGACAGTGAAACAAGAAAGATCTAGGTGGTAGAGACTATGTACCCATGAGGGAGGCTTCGAGGAGGTGGCGGCTCGTGAGGACCTGGTCGGTGGGGGTGAGTCCGAGCTCGTCGGATCGGCTGCGGATCTTGACGATGCTGTAGAGGCTGGAGCTGAGGACGACGAGGACGGTGCCAGCGACGGTCTTCACCATGACCGGGCCGCGGCCGCGCTTGAGGCGGTCGAGGGCAAGAATGACGAGCTTGCGGAGCGGCGTCTTGAAGAGAAGTGACAACGCCACCGCTACCTCCGCGGTCAGCACCGCAAACAGAAGCTGGATCATCTTCCTCCCCCAAATCGGATCGCGAGCAGCAAGCAAGAAGAGGAAATGGATCTATTCGAGGGACTTCAACGACTCTGCCGACGGAAGAAATATATTTATATACAGGATTTGTGATTCAAGGGGAAGAAATAGACTCGCCTTCGAAAAGAAATAAAAAAATAAAAAACAAAATATATGGAAAATTTGCATTTTACCCTATTTTTTTTACGTTCTTTTTCAATGCCCCCTCAAAATTATAAAATCATAAAAGTGATCCTAGAATTTGATATGATCAACAAATAAGGTGACAAAGGTTTAACGAGAGCTCTAGTTTGTCTCTACATGATAAAAAAAAATAACTAAAAAATTCTTTAAAAAATAATAATAACAATAATAATAAGGGATCAAACCTTTACAATCCATCTTTGAAAGACTCTAGCTCCCCGGCTCAACAAACCCTCTTCTATGTCATCTAGAAAATTTTCAAAAAAGCTCTCAAATCCTGGCGAAGTCAGGCAATACTTTCCTGCGTCGTGATCAACTGTAGTTTCTCGATTTACCTTCTCATAAATGGTCGTGGGACCGACTATGTGGGACTGCTAAAGTGATGGATTCCATCTTTTTTTATAGAATAAAAAAGTTTCAAAAAAGCTCTCGAGACTATGGTGTGATGGTAATAGATGACAGTAGGGTCGTAAACAAAATAAGTCAAGCTAAGTTAAGTTTTATAATATTCAAGTTAGTCAAGAAAATCTAAAATGAACTGAACTATTGAAATGATTATTCAAGTTTGACTTGATTTTTTTTTATGAGATTAAGTTTGGTTTAAATTTGACTTGAACTTGGTTCGTTTAAATGTTATCAAACTCTTAATTCAAATTTGTTTGATTGTTTAAAATTTTTATATTTTAAACTTATTTTAGTTGGTTATTGAGCTTGTTTGTTCATTTTAAATTTTTATTTATTTATTTAATATGTTAATAAGAGTTTTATTGATGAACATGATTCATGAACATTGACGAGTTAAACATTTATCATACATGTTCAAATTTATTCGTGTAGTTTAATGAGTTTTTAAACTTGTTCATGTAATTGATTTTGTGTGTATTGAACAAACATAAACAAACTTTTACCAAATCAAACACCATGCTTATTCATGAACATTCATTTACCATCCTAGATGGAACAAGCTCCATGGACAACGAGAGTTCAAATCTTTCCTGGAGCTTATTACACCTAGGAAGTTTGAAAACTTTGTGACTTTGGGTCATCCACTAGGATCCATCTATGCTTCTCGATTTAGAAATTTCACATTATTGAAGGGGAGGGTGAAAAATGTATGTCTTTCATAGGATAGGAAGGGAGTTACATCAAGAGGTATATTATTCTATGCAATCTCACTTTTATTATTCTCTTCTTTAAGGTTTGACTTGAACATAGGAGTCTTGTTGAGGTCCGTCTCGATCCCCTTCTAACTTTCTTATTGTGAGCACATGATATTAAAAGTTTGGAGGTCATCCTAATCCTTGTGCGACAGCCAACCTCTCATTGTTCCACAAGTGCCATCGACCTATCAATATTTTTCATTCATCTTCAGTCCATCCTGATCTTAACTGGATCAATCGTTCTCTTCATATTCTTCACTTTCATTATCATCATCATCATCATTTAAGAGTGAGGAAGAATCACTTTGATCATATGGTGAAAAGAATTTGCAAGAAAAATAGAAATTCGAGTAGTAAGCGAAACTAAAGAGTTATTCAAAGGGAAAAAGAGTAAAAAGGAAAATAAGAGGGTAGTTCGGTATTTCAATTGCAACCACGTTAAGGGAAGATGTTCAAATTCGTACAAAAGCCGAAAGGGAAAAGAACAAGAAAATTTGAAAGTAAAGAGCTGATGTCTAAGGGCATCTCCAATGGTTAGAGTTCTAAATATTTTGTTTTAGATGATTGGAAATGCCCTTAGATATCAATTGTCTCTTTAGATGAAAGTAAAGAGCTGATGTCTAAGGGCATCCCTTAGCTGATGTCTAAGGGCATCTCCAATGGAACAAGAAAATTGTCTCCATGATAATTGTCTAACAGCCACCTACAAGTTTATACAATTCGCACTAATGGCAATTTATGATGGAGTGTTTTCCAAGCCATGAAGGAGGGGTTCTAGCGCTAGCCAAGGGGGATAATGAGTTAAACTCTCCCTTAATAGATGAATTTTAGATACAATTTCTACCTTAACAAAATCAAGAATAAACATTTAAGATCAACTTATTCCTACCACCATTAGATGAATCACATGAAAATGATCGACTTTGAGTCGAGAAACTCGAGTCATAAATAGTGAATGTAAAGGAGTTCCTCGAAAAATTTACCATTGATGGTTCAAAAAGCTTGAATATAATTACTGAGAGTCACAAGGTAAATTATAAATAGAGCTTGGAATAGACATTTGGTATTGTGATTTATCTAAAGCAACCCAGATTGCGCATTTGAATCATTGGAAGAAAATTCTTACAAATACCTGTGATTTAGATGAAAATTTCTGCAAATACATCGAAGCTGGAAATCGACACCATTGCTCCGGGGACTTAATTACTTTTGAATCATAATCTGTCTTACAGCGACACCATGGCCTAGGGACGGTACTGTGATTTATCTAGATCGATTTTGAAGTGGACATTAGAGAATCACTTATACACTTATAGTAGACATTATCATTTTTTTTTGCAACAATAATTGTTTATCACAATGTAATTTACACTTTTTTGTCCGACAATAAATGTCTTCCAATAAATTGTGAAGTTATTTCATTGCTTTTCTTATTTTTAGATAAAGGTATGACTTTTTTTAATTGATTAATTTTGAAAGTGATATTAAAAAATTTCCATATTAGTAAATAAAGCAATGCAAACGATGAAGTCTCCACCGACAACCAATAGAGTTGTTAACGAGGGGTTGGCCGTTGAACGAAGCTATTTGAGCATCGTGACTTACCTAACCGTCTCTCTTCATCGGCGGTGGAGCCATGGATCCTCCCTCTTCTGCCGCTCGTCGAGCTTCTGTTATCGCTGGCCACCTCCTCGGCCCCTATCGATGGCTCGCCGACTGCTGCCCTTCCCCCGTCACGCCCTCCCCGTGTCTCAACTACTCCCCACCCGACCTCTCCGAGAAGCCGCCGGCTTTCGACGTGGCAGCGCTGCGTCGGATCCTGGACGGCCACCACCACGAGGCGCGGGACTGGATGTTCCATCTGATGGAGCAGAGCCCTCTCTTTTGCTCCCGCCGCCGCGGAGAGGTCGCCTTCGTCGCGCCGGATTACAACCAGACCAAAGAGCAGCAGCGCGCGGCCACGATGCGGCGGATCGAGTACCTGCTCGGTCAAGGAGTGTTCGAAGGGTGGTTCACGGGGAGCGACCCGGAAGCAGCCATGAGGAAGTTCGCGTTGTTCGAGTGCATCGCCGTCTTCGATCACTCCCTCTCCACAAAATTAGGTGTCCATTACTTTCTATGGTAAGACGTGCAATGTTAATTGTTGGAATTAGATCTATATTCTTGTATTTCCAGTTACGAGTTCTTATTCGGTTTATAGAATTCACACGGCTTAGGATTTACAAGTTCTTGTTACATTGGTATCAGAGCCTGTACCTGCACGGTTTATTACTTTTAAGATTTCATATAATACTCAAAAGGATAAGTGGATATTAAATGAACTTATAGCTCAATGAGTGCAAGAAGAGGAGAGACTAAGGCGTGAGACACCTGAAAGTGTTCACTTAGCATCGGATTCCCAAGGTTTAAGTAACAAGCAAAAAATGATCAATAACAAAGGAAAGGGAAAATATACTGCAGATTTTGAGAGTTTTGACCGTAAGGAGCAAAAGAAACAAGATAAGGAGTCCACTTGTTACTTTTGTTAGAAGAAAGGTCATATGAAGAAAGATTACCCCAAATACGCCAAATGACGTGTAAAGAAGGGTAAACTTCATAACTTTGTTAGTTCAAAAGTTAATTTGGCTATTGTACTCACTAACTCTTGGTGGATAGATATCGGTACTACTATTCACATAAGTGTCATTATGCAGGGTTGTCTTAGGAGTCGTCTTCCGATTGATTGTGAAAGATACATCTATACGGGAAATGAAAAAAAGATTAAAGTCGAATCGATTAGTGTTTTTAGGCTTTGTTTAAGAACTAATGTCTTTCTGGATTTAGAAAATACATTTATTGTACCATCTTTTTGACGGAATTTAATTTCAATTTCTTGTTTGGACAAATTAAGTTATGCTTGTTTATTTGAAAATGAAATTTTCAATATTTTCTATAATTCAGTGTTGGTTGGCAATGATTTCTTGGTTGATAAACTTTATAAATTAAATACTATAACTTCTATTGTTGACAACGTAATTATGCATAGTATAGGTATAAAACGTGAATTGACTGATGAAAATTCATCCATGTTGTGGCATAGGCGTTTGGAACATATATCCAGACAACGTCTAGAAAGACTAATGTCACATGGAAATCTTGATTCTCTTGACATGTCAGATTTTGACAATATTAAATCAGGGATGATGATAAGGGAATGGATACATCTATTAAACTCAAAGGAGTATCTCAACGTCTAATGATAAAGTCGTTGGTGTTGGTCATCCTAAAGGGATGAGTCCATCCACCAAAAGGGTACCTTGATAGCTGAAGGATTGTTGCAAATTTTAAAAGGACACAATCCAAGTTATCATTCGGATGCCCTAGTGGGTTGAGCCATTGATTTATTGATAAGCTTATTGACTGAGCTTGAACTTGTTGGATCAATTTTTTCATATTTCATCCAAACAGATCTCACATTGTGTTTTTTTGGACAGTGTCCCATCATTAGTTAATAAATCCTCTATTAGCAGCTACAAAAGGAAATCCAGGTATAATCATGTATACTGGCCAATTCAGGATTGGTTGATGTAGAGATTAGACCTAACATATTCTCCATCATATCTTCTTAGACAACCAAGAGACAGAAAAGGAATCAGGGGGATAGTTAATAGATTAAATGTGAGAGGTAATTAATAAAGAAAACACATACTGGAGTTCATTATCTTCCATTTCAAATTATTATATATGATGCTGAACCAGCCCCAGAGCCCAACAATCTCATACAGAGAACAAATCACAAAGATAAAATACTATTAAACTAGAGATTGATTTAGATGAGGTTTAGAGGGTCCTCTTTATAAATTGGAAAATGGCTCATTCACTCAACTTATTCTCCTAAATTCAGAGTGTGAGTTTACTCAGTTAATTATGACTAGTAAAAGATAATAATAGGTCTTACAATTTTTTTAAACTACTTTACAACCTAAAAATATCTACTGAATTATTCTCCATGCCAAGAACTGGGCTCCATCACGAGAAAACTAAAAATCTTGATCAAGTCTTCCATTATTGAGCATAACCGTAGAGTGATCAATCAAGGGGTATCTCTAGGGAATTTGACTCTAAAGCTAGTTGGATCTAAAGAACATTTCTGGTGTCATCTATTGAAGCTTGTCTTCTATGATCCAAGTGTTATCTATTTTCAAGTATCCTTATTTGAATGGTTCCATCAGGAGCTAGCATTATCTGCGTATCAACTATGTGTTCATCATGAGGTAGTGATTATAATGTGGAAGAGAGTCATGGCATTGGATTTGAAGGATTCCAACATATGGGTAAACCAACAGCCAAGGTAAAGGGCTCTAATCCCAACTGATGCAACACGCAACACCAGGAGCTAACAATTTTACACACAAAACATCCTCACAGAGAAAATATAGTTAAACTGAAGATTAATTTACATGAGGGTTTGAGGGCCCTTTTTATAGCTTGAAAAATGACTTATTTTCGTAACCATGCTTCTAAAAACAGGGTCTAAATTTACCCATTAGTTATAACTAGTAAAGTCATGATAATGGGTCTTACAAAACAGAATTTTGAAGAACCCAAAACCTAAACATCTATTTCATTACCATTAGTTGTTTCTGTTGGAACATATATATCTTTCACAGTGTATATGTTAGTTATGCCACATGTGCCATAGTGGTAGTTGCTACTTTGGCTGAAATCTTGAAAAGCCTTTGACTAACCAACTCTATTATTAATGTTACTATTTCATTGTTGTACCTAGTCTTCATGTCTTCATTGTAGTAAATTGATTTTATTATAGGGGAGGTGCGATCAAATTTTTTGGCACAAAGCGTCATCATGACAAATGGCTGAATGCTTCTGAGAATTTTCAGGTTAAGGGATGCTTTGCAATGACTGAGTTGGGACATGGAAGTAATGTACGCTGTATATCCAAGTTGAATATGTTTGTTGTAACAATTTTTCAGAGTCTCTTTTATTGGGTTTGACTTTTTCTTTTGAAGGTTAGAGGAATTGAAACGATAGCCACTTATGATATTGATACAAGCGAGTTCGTGATAAACACACCTTGCGAGTCAGCTCAAAAGTATTGGATAGGAGGAGCTGCTAATGTATGAAAAATGCTTGTTTCTTAGTACTAATAAATTGTCTACAAGCCAAAAGGGGTCTTTTTCTTTGTTCAAGTTAAATATGAGTAGGGTTTATCTTTACCTGCTGTATTTGACATCCATCTAATGATCTTGTTAACCCACCATTTCATCAGCATTCGACGCACACAATAATCTTCTCTCAACTCCATATAAATGGAGCCAACCAAGGGGTCCATGCATTTATTGCACAAATTCGTGATAATGAAGGAAACATTTGCCCCAATGTTCGTATTGCTGATTGTGGTCACAAAATTGGGTTAAATGGCGTTGACAATGGCCGCATCTGGTGAGGATGTACATTTTTTTTCTTTTTTCTTTTTTGTTATACCAGGTATCCAGCTGGTGAGAATGTACAGTTGATGCTAGAATTTATTGTTGAAAACTGCTTCTTAGTGTCTTCAATTACTTTTGCAGGTTTGATAATATTAGAATCCCTCGTGAGAATTTGCTTAACTCAGTTGCTGATGTATTACCTGATGGGCGATATGTTAGCTCCATAAAAGACCCAGATCAGGTGACAACAATTGTTATGATCATCATATTTGTTCTATTCCAACTTGTATTGAAACAGTAACATTTTCTTGGAAGAAATGGTGAAAATATGTGATATTTTCATTGCAAAGGTTCCGTATATATGGTGTATGTCCTGCTTGAGATATTGCATTTCTGTTTCAGAGGTTTGCAGCTTTTTTGGCCCCACTAACATCGGGGCGTGTGAATATCGCAGCAACTGCAGTTTATATATCAAAGGTGCACTTGCTAATTATGCTTAACAGCTAGTTAACTATTTTGATGCTCTGAAACTGAGATAAGATTGTTATGCATAATTATTTGTTAGGTTGGTTTAGCTATTGCTGTGAGATATGCTTTGACAAGGAGAGTTTTCTCCATAACGGCTGATGGCCCTGAAGTCTTGTTGCTAGACTATCCTGCTCATCAACGACGGCTCTTGCCGCTCGTTGCGAAAACGTAATTCCCATTAATCCGTCATATCCTACCTCAACAGACTTTGATATGAATTTTTTGGTAACAAAGAAATCCTCTAATGTCAATTTTCATCTTTTCCTATTGTGAAGCTGTGCGATGAGTCTTGCAGCCAATTTCTTAAAAAGACTATATGTCGATAGGACACCAGAGAGTAATAAAAGTGTTCACATTTATTCTAGTGCTCTCAAAGCTACACTCACATGGAATAACATTAGAGTACTTCAGGTTTGCTCACCTCAGCACGACTGCTTTATTTTCTCTCAGGAATTTTTTTCTCAAGTCAGGATGCTATTACCTTTCATAGGAGTGTCGCGAAGCCTGTGGCGGGCAAGGTTTGAAAACAGAAAACCGCATTGGGATTCTGAAAGCTGAGTTTGATGTCCAGAGCACCTTTGAGGGAGATAATAATGTACTAATGCAACAGGTACTGAAGTAATGTTTTCTTTCTACGACCATCTATTCAGTAGATGCACATCAAACTAAGATTAGAACGATTGAAACAGGTTAGCAAAGCACTCCTTGCAGAATATATAGCAGCAAATAAGAGGAGGCACCCATTCAGAGGCCTGGGGCTGGAACACATGAATGATCCTTGCCCCGTCATTGAAGCTAATCCAACAAGCTCTACTCTTAGAAGCACCGAGTTCCAGGTAGGAACTTAACTGTGTTATGCATACTTCATTAATTTTTAAAGTAAAGATGCATTAAACATTTCAATCATGTAGCTCAATATCTTTTGCTTGAGGGAGAGAGATTTGCTCACGCGGTATGCTAGTGAAGTGTCTCGATATCAAGCTGATGGTGAAAGCAAAGTGAATGCAGTTCTTCTGGTACATGCTTATTGCAAATGCATTTTCTGATTTGGTTCCAATGTTTATTTCTAACGACCTATTACTCGTTGATGGACATATCACAGAGCTATCAACTTGCTGATGAATTGGCAAGGGCCTTTTCTGAGCGCACAATATTACAAATATTTATAAAGGAAGAAACAACTCGATCTCCTGGGCCGTTAAAGGTGCGTTTCTTATATATTACTAGAATCTTTTCTTTCCTCTTAGTTTGTGAACTTTAAAATGAAAAATCAAACAACCGATCATGCGGTTATCTAGCTAGTTCCTCTGTAGAAATGCTGTAGTTCTATTCAAAACGTTGTCTTTGCAGGATGTATTAGGATTGTTGAGGTCCATGTATGCTCTCACATGCGTGGAAGAAGATCCTTCGTTTCTCCGTTACGGGTACTTGTCACGCGAGGCTGCTGCTGCTACGAGAAGGGAAGTTTCAAAGCTTTGTGGTGATTTAAGGCCTCATGCGCTTTCTTTGGCCAACTCCTTTGGGATCCCTGATGCTTTCTTGAGCCCAATTGCCTTCGACTGGATTGAAGCAAATTCTTGGTCTGCTGTTGAGAATGAGTAGATTGCTTTCATGAATGAAATGAGAATAATTAGCTGCAGCTTCAGCTTTCAGATGGTCTTAGTATGCACCATGAAACTATGATCAGTTTAGTTGGCATATTGCAGGCGTTATTGTATACTTGTGATGTATGGTATTCCAGAATAATATGAATAAAATTTTAGTTATTAATATTATGTTGGCATTTAAATTTAATTCATGGTTGAAAATTAAAATTGTATTAATTCTCAAATGGTTGATTTTAATGTATGGGATCCTAATTCCTTTTACACATTGATAGACTTATACTTTAAAAGATGATTCTTTTAAAATAATAAATAGACTTATCTTTAAAACTACAATTTTTTAAAATTATTGAATATTTCAACACTCTTGCTCAAATTGGTGAATAGAATTTTATATTTTCGACTTCTGATTTGTTTGTTTATTTAGTCAGGTTTGTTTGTTTGTTTGTCTAGTCTAGTTTTGATTATGGGGTGATTTTTGGCTTTAGGGGTTTTGTTTTGGGTTTTGGTTTTTATTCTGATTAGTTTTAGTGCTAGAGTTTTTTATTTTAGATTTTAGTTTTGGCAATTTACCGAATCACTTAGGTAAAGTTTAAAATGCAAAGCAAGTAGGTAAGTTTCAAAATTATTAAATCACATAGATATTTCCTCTTTTACTCTTGGTCTCTTCTGCCTTACTGTTGCCAATTGATTGACATATTTAATCTGTCAATATATTCAGAATGGTTCTGTGACGTGAATGATTCCACCAATCGATTGTTAGTAACAGTAACTTGATTGGAAATCAATTGAAAAAATTATATCTCAATATCAATATATTTAATATTTAAAACATAGGTGTATTAAGGAGACTTAGACGAATACAAAGATCTTGATTTGGAGCAATTCAAAATTCTCTAGGTCCATCAGTCAATTTCATCTGAAAGTGACTGATGGACCTAGAGAACTCTAAATAACTCCAAATCAAGACTTTTGTACTAATTTAAGTTTTCTTAATACATCTATGCCTTCAAATATCAATGTGATACATTACATTGAGAGTAATGATTTTTTCAACTCATTTTCGATATGAAAAATTATATCAAATGTTCATTATTCATTATAAGTACTATGACAATGATATTTACTAATCGATACCACAAATGACTTCCTAGGACTCTCCTTTATCAAATATCAAATTTTTTATTTTCTGAATGACATAGGTCCATCAGTCGATTTCGTTCAAAAGTGGCTGATGGACCTAGAGAATTCTAAATCACTCTAAACCAAGACTTTTGCACTCGATTAAGTCTCCTTAATACATTTATACTCTCAAACATTAATGTGATACACTATATTGAGAGTAGTTAATCCTTAATACATCTCTCAAACATTTAAGGGTATCTATGCCCTCAAACATTGATGCAATACACTATATTGAGAGTAGTAATTTTTTAAATTTATTTTCGATCGAGTTATTGTTACCAATCGATTACTACAATGTAGCAATGGATTGGTGGAATGTATTCACGTCCACAGAACCATTTTGAATCGATTGACAGATTTAATAATCGATTGTTATAGCTAGTGTAATAATCGATTGATAATAGTAACTCGATTAAAAATGAGTTAAAAAAATACTATTCTCGATATAATGTATCACATCGATGTTTGAGAGCATAGATGTATTAAGAAGACTTAGACGAGTACATCGGTATTTGTTTGAAATAATTTAGAGTTCTCTAGGTCTATCAGTCACTTTTGGCAAAATCGACTAATGGACCTAAGTCATTTAGAAAATCAAAAATTTGATATTGTCCAATAAAGGAGAGTACTAGGAAGTCATTGTGGTGTCAATTAGTGAGTATTATCGTCATAACACTTATAATGAATAATGAGCATTTGATATAATTTTTTTATGCCGAGAACGAGTTAAAAAAATATCACTGCTCTCAATATAGTGTATCATATCAATGTTTGAGGGCATAAATATATTAAGGAAACTTAAACGAGTACAAAAGTCTTGGTTGGGAGTGATTCGGAGTTCTCTAGATCCATCAATCACTTTCTGACGAAACCAACTGATGGACCTAAAGAACTCTGAATCACTCCAACCAAGACCTTTGTATTCGTCTAAGTCTTCTTAATACACCTAGCCCTTAAACATCAATGTGATATATTATATTAAGAACAGTGATTTTTTCAATACATTTTCAATCGAGTTAACCTTATTAATCGATTGCTACACTATAGCAATTTATTGGTGGAATGCATTTCTGTCACAGAACCATTCCGAATCGATTGGTAGAGTTATCAATTATTATTACACTGTACACTGGTAATTTGCAATCGATTGGTAACAGTAAGGCGGAAGAGATGAGGGGTAAAAGGGGAAATGACTATGTGATTTGGTAGATTTGAAACTTACCTATGTGATTTGGGTATTTCAAGACTTTACCTATGTGGTTTGGTAAATTGCCATTTTAGGTTTGTTCTAGATTCCATTTTTTTGGTTTTCATTCTATTTTAAGTTTTTTAAATAATTTTTTAAGTTAGAAGACAATTGAACTTGGTAGTTGATGCATGCTAATGGCAAGTGCATGATCGTTATTAAGTAGTAAAATTATCGTCCTCAAGGACCATGGAGTTGAGTACCAGTTTACGTGCAATGGAAGGCTATCTAGACTAATCAAATTTGAGAGAATTGTTATGAAAGCAAATGCACTAAGAAAACGGAATTAAAAGACCAGGAGAAAATCAGTTCTTGAAAAAATTCTAGGACTTCGATTTCACTATGACAATCATTGACAATGTAGTTAAAAATTTCTATTTTACCTCAATGTAGATTATACTTGAAGGTGGTCTATCTTATGGTACGTGATGTTCCCTTTTAAAAATACACCATTGTATCTATCCTAATGCAGTCCCTATTTTCATGACAGTCGAACTAGGATAAACCTCTTACACTCTATGATAGCCAATGGTACCATCGAGAGAGTTTGAACTATTTTCGTGAATAAAATCTCAAGTTTAGTTATTATAGATCCGAGATTGAAGTTCACTTTTTAGTTCTTCCTCCTCACCCTAAGATCTATGTTAACGTCCGTTAAGACATATTAACATGTTATGCATATTAACAACTAAATCAAGGATTAACATATCATACGATAAGAGAGAAGAATAACAAATTACAATTATCAAATCAACGTCGGATTACTTTCTAATCCTAGAATTAAGGAGATTACTCCACCACAATGGAAAAACAAGCCAAAGACATTATTGAAAGCATTTTGCAACTCGAAGGAAAGAAAAGTGCAAGAAAAACTCAATTTGTAGATGTTAATGACACTCTTGGATGATCTCCACGTGCTCCTCATGATAGAAATCATTCTATCTTAAACATGAACAAAAACATATTCATGTATGTAAATGCATTCTAAATATGAACAAAAATATATTCATGATTCACATTGTAGTAATTTAAAACCTACAAAAATATAATTTTTATTAAAAAATGGATGAAACATCCACAAGAATCCTCAAGTTTCATACAAGAGTTTGAGAATTATTTTACAATTTTTTTTTAATTTTAGTAAAATAGATAGTGAGTCAGATTTCAAAATTCTACGGTAGTAATTACAAAATGATCGATTTTGATCCATCAAACTGTCAATTCTGAATCGTAATCGGATTAGATTAGGATCCATGTAGGATAAATTTTTCGGTTAATATAATTTTTAATTTCTTTTTCACTCACCAAATGAGAAAATGCAATGACATTAAAAAAGCAATGATTAAAGAAATAAATAATTATCTGATTCAACTAAAGACATCCTCGCTTCATAAATAATTATCCTTTTAAAGTTGTCTCAATTATTAATTTTTATAAATTATTAATTTTTAAATAAATTTATTTATTTTTTAAAAAAAGTTATTAATTTTATCACTATCATCAAACCTATAAAATGAGATAGATCCGAGTAGGACAACTTTCGAGTTAATATATTTTTTAATTTCACTCCACGATTAGTATTATAGGCCTTCACATCACCTTTTAACAAAGTAATAGAATGTGATTCTTTAAAACAGCTAAAGAAAACAGGGAATTTATTCGTGAAAAAAGGAGAAAAATTGCAGCCAAAATAAAAGAAATATATATATATATATATATATTTATATTTATATATATTCTCCATTTTCCTTTTTTTAATAAATAATATTCATCTAAAAAGTCAATTTAAACTCATGTGTTAGTGGAATAAATCCTAAATAAAGTAAAAAGTAACCCTAACTTTATTTACGGCTCTACCTACCGCGGCCCGGAAAGCTCCATCTCGTCGACCATGGCGGCGGACGCAGCGTCGTCGTCGCTGTTGTTTTCCTCGTTGCCGCAATTGATGGTGAAGAACGCGTTGGGGTCGGCGTGGCTGCCGTCGTTCTTCGGGATTCGTACGGGCGGCCGGATGGAGGCCTCCCATTTGTCGGCCAGGCCGTCGCCTTCGAGCATCCGCACGACCTCCGACATCTTCGGCCGGTGGGCGGGGAGGAACTGCGTGCAGAGAAGGGCCACCTGCACCATCTCCGCCAGCTCGATCCTGTCGTAGTGCGTCCCCAGATCGCGGTCCACCAGCAGATCCAGCTTCTTCTCTTGGTACACCTTCCTCACCTGCGCGCAACCCCGAGGCGGCATTTTCACAAACACTTCGGTTGCTCAAACAGCAGGGAGATGGAGATGGGGGCGATCAACGTACCCAGTCGAGCATGGCGCCCTTCTGGTTCTGGCTGGGCCCCTTGCCGAACTCGAGGACGCGGCGGCCGGAGATGAGCTCGAGGAGGAGGGTGCCGAAGCCGAAGACGTCGGTCTTGTCCGAGGACTGGCCGGTGGAGAGGTACTCGGGGGCGATGTGGCCGACGGTGCCGCGGACGGCGGTGGTGACGTGGGAGTCGTCGTGGTCGAGGAGCTTGGCGAGGCCGAAGTCGCCGACGACGGCCTCGCAGCAGTCGTCGAGGAGGATGTTCGCCGCCTTGACGTCGCGGTGGATGATCTTCGGGTCGCACTGCTCGTGGAGGTAGAGGAGCCCCCGGGCGGCGCCCAGGGCGATCCGCTTCCGCGTGCTCCAGTCCAGCGCCGGCTTACCTGAACCAGAAAAACGCGAATGTTAAAGCAAATCATGACCGTTCGTTCCGGAGAGATGGAGATGGGAGACAGATGTGGGTGTGATTGGTCAATTGTGCGTCAGAGGAACGGCGTGCTATGATGACGACGATGAGGCCGGGAATCGCAGAACGTACGGCTGAGATGAGCTAACTCTTACGCGAACTGTATTAACTGCACTCTGTGGTCTGGTACCCGAAACTGACTACTACGAGACAAAAATGAAGACGCGGTTGTTACACCCCGCTCTCGGATCCCCTCCAAATCGCTTTGCACCAGGATATTTCAAGATTATGCTCGAACCGTTGGATTACCGGAGTAGGATAAGGGATGCGAGGGAGGGAGGAGCGTTACCTCGGAGGCGGGCGGCGACGCTGCCGTTGGGCATGAAGGGGTAGACGAGCAGGCGTTCGCCTCCGGCAGCGCAGTAGCCGAGGAGGCGGAGGAGGTTGCGGTGGATGGCGAGGCTGATCATCTCGACCTCCGTGCGGAATTGGGCCTCGCCGGAACCGGAGCCGACGGCGTCGGCCCGCAGACGCTTCACCGCCACCAAGGTGCCGTCGGGCAGCCTCCCCTTGTAGACGTGTCCGAAGCCACCCTTGCCGAGCACGTTACGGCCGCTGAAGTTCTCCGTCGCCGTCCGAAGCTCCCTGAGTGTGAAGCGCCGCAGGTTCCCCAGCCCTGCCCCTGCCGCCGCCGCCGCCGCCCCTTCCTCCTCCCGCTCTGTTTGCATGAGACAAAACCTAACACTTGCACTACGTGTACCGTATATCTCTTGTGATGCAGGATGGCACTCACCGCTGAGACCGAGGACCCATTGGTTCTTCTGCCGCTTTCGGCGGCAAAGGAAGAGCAGCAGGGCAACGAGGAGCAAGAGCAAGGAGCCACCGAGACTGACGCCCATCGCAATGCCCAGCTTCTTCGCTTTGGATCTCTCTGAAACGACATGGAAAGCAAACTGTAGCTCAGAACGTAAACTTGCTACGCGATGAGGTAAAATGACTGGATCAAATAAAGTACTCTGAGTCGATGATTCCACGAGGAAGGGAAGGGAGCTGGGAACGGCAGTCCGCGAGCACTCATCCGTCCTGCTGCCACATATTAATGGATTCCCGACGATGCTGAGGAAACGAGAGATGAAGGAACAATTTAGCAACAAGCAGATGCAATAGAAAACATCTCAATTTCAATCCAAAGTTTACTTGAAAGTTCTGATTGGGAATGGGAACTCCGAAACATGTCCGGTGAGATTGTTGTACGACAAGTCCCTGCAAACCAGTGAAGCTTTGATAAGTCTTCTGTTTGGAAGAAAAAAAAAAGAAGAACGCCATTGCGGCTGCTCACAAGAAGGAGAGCTGCGTGATTTTGGACAGCGACGCGGGGAAGGGTCCGGACAGGGTGTTGTTGTTTAGCCTCCTGCGGAGAGGATCGAGGAGAGAGATTAGAAATTTAACGGCAACAAGTCGAGAGCATCAAAAGACCCGCAGAAGCATGCTTGATTTGGATTCTTGTGGAGATCTCCTTGTATTCTTTCGATGGCATGTTAAGGATTAAGACGTGTTGTATGTCTCACAGATATCGAAGGCTGGCGAGGTGGCCCAAGGAGTCTGGGACGCCGCCGGAGAAATGGTTGTTAGACAGGTCCAAAGACTGCAGCTTCGAGAGCAGGCCTAACTCCGCCGGTAGCTCGCCGGAGATGTTGTTGTTCTGCAACAGCCTGAAAAAAAATCGAAAGAAAGAGTAGAGCAGAGTCGAGGAGCACAAAGTCCTGCGCCATAGACGAAGCTCTGCAAACATCGCTCACACTTGTTGGAGATTGGTGAGGTTCCCTATCCGCCCAGAGAGTACTCCCGAAAGATTCTGGCTCGGCGCTCCCCTGCAAAAGAAAACATGGAAAAAAAATTGCTGAATTTAGCTTCTGCTGAATGGGACGGAAGAGAGGGGGAAGACTCACAGGCCAATAACATGGTTGTCTGAAGAACAAGTGATCATCGCCCAGCTACAGGGATCCACAGAATCTTCATCCCAGTTGCTCAAAACCCCATGAGGGTCGTGCAAATCGTTTCGAATACCAATCAAAGCCTCCACTAGAAAGGACGGCGACGACAAACCCACACAAATCAGTCGAAAAGAGGCACAGACGACTACGATAGACTAATTAAAACCAGGGAATACCTTCCATGTTAAGTGGTTCGAAGGAAAAGGAAGCAGGGAACAAGAAGGAGAACAAGAAGAAGAAGAAGCAGAAGAGGCAGCAGCAGCAGCTCGAAGCCATCGTAGGGAGCAGCAGAGGGAGCAGCACACAGCAAAAGGATGGGGTGTGTTATATGTGATCAAGAAGGGATGGGCATCATGGATGAGGCCTCAGGCTCAGGTGCCGATGTGCCATGCCATGCTATCCCATCATGACTGAGGGGGAGATGACGAGAACAATGAGAATGTTGAATGGAGGGGCCATTATGATGCTGGGGAGCTCATCATGGAGCATGACATGGGTGCAAAGAGAGCATGCATGGCCTGGTGAAGACAGAGTAATTCGAAATCAGGGAGCTGATTTGGGTGTCAGTGTCTGGCGAGAGTGTGAGTCCACTCATTCCATGGCTTGGCTGCTGCGTTGGGAGGGCAGAAAAGAGGTGGGAGAGGGATGAGAGAGAGGTGGAAAAGCAGAAAGGAGTAAAGAGAGAGGGAGGTGTCCTTGTTTATGTTTGTTTTTGCTGGCTGCTTGGCCTTTGGATAAAGGAGGATTGGATTCTTTGGGAGTGTTGGAGGGAATTGTGCTCAATTATTGCTGGTTTAGCAAATGGATCCTTTGGTGGCTGCTTTTGTTGTTCTAGCACAAAGGTGGAACTTACTTAGATATTTATATATATTTTCCCCCCTTAATTTATGTTTGATGACTAGAATTTCTGTCTAAACATCTTTAACATATACAAAGAATACAAAAAATGTAACTTTTGGATGATAAAGTAGTAGAATTTAATATCGAAGGAACAAACACTACAAGAATGAGAAATGAAAGTGAGTAATAATGCCACTTTATAAAATAAAAAGATAAGTAAGTAAATGACGTGAGCTTTGATTTCTCTATACTCTAAGGGAGTACGTGGGCAACTTAAATAAGTGCAATCTTTTCTTTATATTTTATATTTTTTTATAAATTTATAATTTTTAAATATTCTTTTTAAAATAATAATAATCTTGAACTATGGAGAACTGTGAATAATATGGACGGTTAAGGTTACGAGATGACCTTCCAAAAACCGTCAAATTGATGATTATAAAACGTCGAATCGACAATTCTGATCCATCAAATTGTCAATTCTGAATCGTGATCGGATTAGATTAGGATCCATGTAGGATAAAATTTTCAGTTAATATAAATTTTAATTTCTTTTTCACTAACAAAATGAGAAAATGCAATGACATTAAAAAAGCAATGATTAAAGAAATAAATAATTATCTGATTCAACTAAAGACATCCTCGCTTCATAAATAATTATCCTTTTAAAGTTGTCTCAATTATTAATTTTTATAAATTATTAATTTTAAATAAATTTATTTATTTTTAAAAAAAATTATTAATTTTATCACTATCATCAAACTATAAAATGAGATAGATCCGCGTAGGACAACTTTCGAGTTAATATATTTTTTAATTTCACTCCACGATTAGTATTATAGGCCTTAACATCACCTTTTAACAAAGTAATAGAATGTGATTCTTTAAAACAGCTAAAAAAGAAAACACAGAATTTATTCGTGAAAAAGGGCGAGAAATTGCAGCCAAAATAAAAGAAATATATATATATATATATAATATTTATATTTATATATATTCTCCATTTTCCTTTTTTTAATAAATAATATTCATCTAAAAAGTCAATTTAAACTCATGTGTTAGTGGTAGAATAAATCCTAAATAAAGAAAAAGTAACCCTAAGTAACCCTAACTTTATTTACGGCTCTACCTACCGCGGCCCGGAAAGCTCCATCTCGTCGACCATGGCGGCGGACGCAGCGTCGTCGTCGCTGTTGTTTTCCTCGTTGCCGCAATTGATGGTGAAGAACGCGTTGGGGTCGGCGTGGCTGCCGTCGTTCTTCGGGATTCGTACGGGCGGCCGGATGGAGGCCTCCCATTTGTCTGCCAGGCCGTCGCCTTCGAGCATCCGCACGACCTCCGACATCTTCGGCCGGTGGGCGGGGGAGGAACTGCGTGCAGAGAAGGGCCACCTGCACCATCTCCGCCAGCTCGATCCTGTCGTAGTGCGTCCCAGATCGCGGTCCACCAGCAGATCCAGCTTCTTCTCTTGGTACACCTTCCTCACCTGCGCGCAACCCCGAGGCGGCATTTTCACAAACACTTCGAGAGGGAGATGGGGGCGGTTAACGTACCCAGTCGAGCATGGCGCCCTTCTGGTTCTGGCTGGGCCCCTTGCCGAACTCGAGGACGCGGCGGCCGGAGATGAGCTCGAGGAGGAGGGTGCCGAAGCCGAAGACGTCGGTCTTGTCCGAAGACTGGCCGGTGGAGAGGTACTCGGGGGCGATGTGGCCGACGGTGCCGCGGACGGCGGTGGTGACGTGGGAGTCGTCGTGGTCGAGGAGCTTGGCGAGGCCGAAGTCGCCGACGACGGCCTCGCAGCAGTCGTCGAGGAGGATGTTCGCCGCCTTGACGTCGCGGTGGATGATCTTCGGGTCGCACTGCTCGTGGAGGTAGAGGAGCCCCCGGGCGGCGCCCAGGGCGATCCGCTTCCGCGTGCTCCAGTCCAGCGCCGGCTTACCTGAACCAGAAAAACGCGAATGTTAAAGCAAATCATGACCGTTCGTTCCGGAGAGATGGAGATGGGAGACGGATGTGGGTGTGATTGGTCAATTGTGCGTCAGAGTAACGGCGTGCTGTGATGACGACGATGAGGCCGGGAATCGCAGAACGTACGGCTGAGATGAGCTAACTCTTACGAACTGTATTAACTGCACTCTGTGGTCTGGTACCCGAAACTGACTACTACGAGACAAAAATGAAGACGCGGTTGTTACACCCCGCTCTCGGATCCCCTCCAAATCGCTTTGCACCAGGATATTTCAAGATTATGCTCGAACCGTTGGATTACCGGAGTAGGATAAGGGATGCCAGGGAGGGAGGAGCGTTACCTCGGAGGCGGGCGGCGACGCTGCCGTTGGGCATGAAGGGGTAGACGAGCAGGCGTTCGCCTCCGGCAGCGCAGTAGCCGAGGAGGCGGAGGAGGTTGCGGTGGATGGCGAGGCTGATCATCTCGACCTCCGTGCGGAATTGGGCCTCGCCGGAACCCGAGCCGACGGCGTCGGCCCGCAGACGCTTCACCGCCACCAAGGTGCCGTCGGGCAGCCTCCCCCTGTAGACGTGTCCGAATCCACCCTTGCCGAGCACGTTACGGCCGCTGAAGTTCTCCGTCGCCGTCCGAAGCTCCCTGAGTGTGAAGCGCCGCAGGTTCCCCAGCCCTGCCCCTGCCGCCGCCGCTCCTTCCTCCTCCCGCTCTGTTTGCATGAGACAAAACCTAACACTTGCACTACTATGTTCATATATCTCTTGTGATGCAGGATGGCACTCACCGCTGAGACCGAGGACCCATTGGTTCTTCTGCCGCTTTCGGCGGCAAAGGAAGAGCAGCAGGGCAACGAGGAGCAAGAGCAACGAGCCACCGAGACTGACGCCCATCGCAATGCCCAGCTTCTTCGCTTTGGATCTCTCTGAAACGACATGGAAAGCAAAGTGTAGCTCAGAACGTAAACTTGCTACGCGATGAGGTAGAATGACTGGATCAAACAAAGTACTCTGAGTCGATGATCCCACGAGGAAGGGAAGGGAGCTGGGAACGGCAGTCCGCGAGCACTCATCCGTCCTGCTGCCACATATTAATGGATTCCCGACGATGCTGAGGAGACGAGAGATGAAGGAACAATTTAGCAACAAGCAGATGCAATAGAAAACATCTCAATTTCAATCCAAAGTTTACTTGAAAGTTCTGATTGGGAATGGGAACTCCGAAACATGTCCGGTGAGATTGTTGTACGACAAGTCCCTGCAAACCAGTGAAGCTTTGATAAGTCTTCTGTTTGGAAGAAAAAAAAAAAGAAGAACGCCATTGCGGCTGCTCGCAAGAAGGAGAGCTGCGTGATTTTGGACAGCGACGCGGGGAAGGGTCCGGACAGGGTGTTGTTGTTTAGCCTCCTGCGGAGAGGATCGAGGAGAGAGATTAGAAATTTAACGGCAACAAGTCGAGAGCATCAAAAGACCCGCAGAAGCATGCTTGATTTGGATTCTTGTGGAGATCTCCTTGTATTCTTTCGATGGCATGTTAAGGATTAAGACGTGTTGTATGTCTCACAGATATCGAAGGCTGGCGAGGTGGCCCAAGGAGCTTGGGACGCCGCCGGAGAAATGGTTGTTAGACAGGTCCAAAGACTGCAGCTTCGAGAGCAGGCCTAACTCCGCCGGTAGCTCGCCGGAGATGTTGTTGTTCTGCAACAGCCTGAAAAAAAATCGAAAGAAAGAGTAGAGCAGAGTCGAGGAGCACAAAGTCCTGCGCCATAGACGAAGCTCTGCAAACATCGCTCACACTTGTTGGAGATTGGTGAGGTTCCCTATCCGCCCAGAGAGTACTCCCGAAAGATTCTGGCTCGGCGCTCCCCTGCAAAAGAAAACATGGAAAAAAAATTGCTGAATTTAGCTTCTGCTGTAATGGGACGGAAGAGAGGGGGAAGACTCACAGGCCAATAACATGGTTGTCTGAAGAACAAGTGATCATCGCCCAGCTACAGGGATCCACAGAGTCTTCATCCCAGTTGCTCAAAACCCCATGAGGGTCGTGCAAATCGTTCCGAATACCAATCAAAGCCTCCACTAGAAAGGACGACGACAACAAACCCACACAAATCAGTCGAAAGAGGCACAGACGACTACGATAGACTGAAACCAGGGAATACCTTCCATGTTAAGTGGCTCGAAGGAAAAGGAAGCAGGGAACAAGAAGGAGAACAAGAAGAAGAAGAAGCAGAGGCAGCAGCAGCAGCAGCAGCTCGAAGCCATCGTTGGGAGGGAGCAGCAGAGGGAGCAGCACACAGCAAAAGGACGGGGTGTGTTATATGTGATCAAGAGGGGATGGGCATCATGGATGAGGCCTCAGGCTCAGGTGCCGATGTGCCATGCCATGCTATCCCATCATGACTGAGGGGGAGATGACGAGAACAATGAGAATGTTGAATGGAGGGGCCATTATGATGCTGGGGAGCTCATCATGGAGCATGACATGGGTGCAAAGAGAGCATGCATGGCCTGGTGAAGACAGAGTAATTCGAAATCAGGGAGCTGATTTGGGTGTCAGTGTCTGGCGAGAGTGTGAGTCCACTCATTCCATGGCTTGGCTGCTGCGTTGGGAGGGCAGAAAAGAGGTGGGAGAGGGATGAGAGAGAGGTGGAAAAGCAGAAAGGAGTAAAGAGAGAGGGAGGTGTCCTTGTTTATGTTTGTTTTTGCTGGCTGCTTGGCCTTTGGATAAAGGAGGATTGGATTCTTTGGGAGTGTTGGAGGGAATTGTGCTCAATTATTGCTGGTTTAGCAAATGGATCCTTTGGTGGCTGCTTTTGTTGTTCTAGCACAAAGGTGGAACTTACTTAGATATTTATATATATTTTCCCCCCTTAATTTATGTTTGATGACTAGAAATTTTGTCTAAACATCTTTAACATATTCAAAAGGATAATTTTGTTCTGCGGCCCATATCCTGCGTGACCCACTGATAAGCATAGTTTGGGCGCACCGTAGGAGTAAATTTTCTAAAATCAAATGTTTGCTTTTTCTGGCCACTTTTTCGGGCAGTGCGTCGATGACTGGCGCGTCGAACGTGCCCGGTCAGGCTAATAAAAACGATATTCCAAATTATACAAATTATTGCGTCGGCGAAATCGGGCGTGATGCGATTGGTGGTCGGAAAAAAAAATCAAAGAGCGTTAGCATTTCATCGATAAGCATAGTTTATTCAATAAAATGTTTACTTTTACTGATCCAACATTGGATATTTTTATTAAAAAAATGTGAAAGAGCAACTTATCATAAATTTTATTTGTAGCTAATATAATTTATTTTAAAATAAATTTAATTAATTTAAAATATTTTGATTAAATTGATAAATAATATTTTGATATAATAGTATTCAGAGTTTATGATTTATAATTCAGATTTTAAAATTATTTAGCCACTACGTGTAAAAGCTACTCAACTATTTTAGTGTTCAGAGTTTAGGATTTAAGATTTAAAATTTAAAAATTTAGGGTTTAATCTATAATATGTAAAATTTTAAAATTTAGGAAGTTATCCAGTTGATACAATGTGAAAAATTAATTATTTCTTTAAAATTTTAAACTTTAAATTATAAACTTTAAATACTATTATATTAAAATACTTTTTATCAATTTAAATAAAATTAGTTAAATTTAATTATAATTATTTTAAATTGATTAACATCACTTGAAAATAGTTGTAATAATTACTAGATAACTACTATAACGTGTAAAAATTACTAAGTAATTATTACAGTACTACAATAGTATTATATTAATGTTACATATTGTAACAATTACTCAATAGCTTCTTCACATTGTAACAGTTACTTATATCTGCTATACTAGTATTGAAAATACGGATATTCTCGGGATAAAATATTTGAAGGGATGCCCTTTTTTTTTTGAAAAAATGACGTCCTTTTGATGATTACTTAATTTGGGGACTCTTTTGATTTTTAACCATTTTTCTTTTGATTGCTCTCTTTGTTGTTAAGTTATGGAAAAATTTCTAAAAGACATATATTTTTTTATCTCTTGTACCCCTATTTTGAAGTTTCTTTGGAGATACAATTTAGACTATTTTCAAATCATACATCAACAATTTTATCGTTACGCTAATGTTCCCCTTTGATAATAAGAGAAAACTAATTGCATATATAAAAATTATGTCCATATAGTTTGTTGAAGAGCTTGATCAAATCTAAGAAGACAAAATGTAAAATTTTAGCCTTTTCTCACTTTCTAGTTCCTTTAATGTCTACTTTCAACAAAGTTCATCAGTGATATTTTTCAAGCTCGATTCTTAATTCTCGTCTAGTCCGTAAGGAGACCATTGTTGGTTGGCCATGAAGCTTTAGAAGGAGTATCTTCCATCACTTCTCACCTTCACAATTTATAAATCTTTTCTAATTTCTATAACACTTTCGGTGCAAAATAATTCATTAAATGCTCTATAATGTGTTAGAAAATATATAATTTATCATTAGAATTATACCATTTTGTTTTAATAGCTTGATAATATGACAAAATTAGGTATGCATTTGTTGCACTTTCATTAAGTGTGTAAGTTAATGATCATGTGGATGTAATCTTGGGTTTATTCTTGACGTGTAAAATATATTGATGTGTGATTATTGCTACGTAGCTAGCGAGTGAAATACCTAGTGCTTGATTGTTAAAATCTTGTTTATCGACCGATCGACTCAAGTTGTGGACCTTGTGGAAGCTTACGATGGTGATTGGATGTAGGGTTTGAGTAAACTAAATATTTATATTTAAGATGTGATCAATTAGAAAGGTTTTTAGTTGACTAGATAATTAGAGTTTTTTTAGTTGATGGGGAGAAATAACTATTGGAGTGGAACATTTGGATTGGAGTTGTCCAATAGTCGACTACTATAATGAAATTCCAAATAATTGGAGGCATCCAGAAGGTTGAACACTCGACTGTTGAACTTGTAATCTCTTGGAGAGCTTTTAGGCACTTAGCACTCATTAATTCTTATTCTCATTCCAATCAAGTGCTCAAAAGATATTCCAAATTAAAGCTTAGATCAAGATTGAAGGCTTCAACTTCTCAAGTTCTTGTGCTAATTTAGCTTCTCCTTCATTAGTTGGGCCTATGTGTCATCATTGAAGATTATTTATTACCTTGATTTGTAGAGGTTTACTCCATTGTCTTATTCAAAGGAAGATGATAATAGATCATTAATTACATGAATTGATTGATGCACCATAGCCATGGAGTTGAAGAATAAATTTTATGTTATTATTGTATATTTAGTTTTCTCTTCTATACACATATTTGTAATTATATTGAATTGTTGTACACTAGCATATTCTAATGTTGATAATCAAGCTTTATCTCTATTTATTCCCCCTTTAGGTAGGCCATTGTTAATCATGCATAGTGCATTGAAGATAGATCTTTATAGGTTTGGCATGATATGCACTCACTCCATTTTATGAGAAATTTCCATGTGTCTCAACATGTTCAACGAGCAAAATTACTATCCTCTAGCTCCTCAGGCTATGATTTGAGAGAAATTTAGAGTGTCACAGTTCGATCCGAGCATGCTTAAGTATTTAATTTGAAAAAACAATTATATTGAGGGATCAACAATTGAAGTATCTAATCTAAGTTAGGATAATTCTATAATATAATAGTGGAAAGAACTATGGAGGTTGGTCTATTAATATAATATTATAGTACTTTTAAATTTATCCTAATAGTTGATAAAATTTTTTTTATGAAATCAAATTGATCATCCTCATAATTAATTGATTTGAATAGCTAGACTATCCTTTACTTTTGTCATCTTGCTCCACATTCAAATTAATGGCCATAACCATTCAAAGTCATGCCAACTTTGTGAAGCCTTTGTAGAAGTTTCCCTATATTAGGAGGAAGTGTGTATCCATCCCAATTTGAGACATGTCAATTCCTACTACTCACCTTCCAAAATGCTTTTTTTATAGTGATTATAGACAATATGCTAATCAAGAAAATTTTAAGGGGTAAAAAAAAATCAAAAAGACACCTCAAATTATGCAAATTATTAAAAAGACATTTAAAAAAATTAAAAAGATGTCCTATCAAAATATTTTTTTATTAATTTAATCAAAAATTATTTAAATTTTATTAAAATCACTTTGAAATAATTATTACAACAATATAAAAGTATTGTATTAGATGTTATATATTGTAATAGTTATAGAATAACTTTTATATTGCAGTAGTTATAATAATATTAAAAATAAAAAATAATATTGTAATAGATATTTAATAGTTTTTATATATTATAATATTAAAAAAATCATTGAATTAAAGGATAGTGAGATGTACTGTTTGAATCCCAACTACAATGCACTGTATGATATTGTCCTTAAGTGGAAGGAAAAATCTGAGACGTTGACTGTTGAGCATGGAGCTGTGCGTACTTTCGAATTTATCTTGATGACCGATGAAAAACTTTCATGTGAACTATATACCGAATTATAAAAAAAAACACTTAACAAAATATAAAAGCTTGGCTACTGCCTACTCCCCACCTCCTCTGTTCAAAGCTCACCCACTCCCAGATTGGCTATGGAAGTTGGATTCTCCTGCATCTCTTTCAGTGAAGGAACTAAAGAAAGGTGGAGGATTCCACCATGACTCGCATCAGAACCAGAGAAAAAGGCGAAACAGAGAGAAAAAAAAGGAAAGTAGATTGGCATAATAATTCAATCTCTCTTATTCAAAAGAAAAAGGTGTTGATTCTTAAGATTTAGGGCTGGGGAGCCAGGGAAGTGTAAGTAAAAGTTTTAGTATTTAAATGATACATGATTAAGCTGTAAAACACAGTGATCATTCTTGTGCCAGTTAAGGCGATTCTCCCACGTTCGAGTGATTTGCAAGCTTTTGGTGTACATAAAGGAAGGAGATAAAGCAAAAGGCAACGTGGCAAGGTTTTGCACGCACCTTCGTCCCCCTCCCCCCATGCCCCTCCTCTTTCACTGCCATTTGATTCTGTTTCTGCTGCAACCTTAAAGTTAAAGATAAGCATGGCCAGGCCAGGCCTTCCCTTTCTTGTCTTTTGAAAAACAGAGGAATTAGCATAATATTAATAGGATACAAAGTGCTTAAACATACAGGAATCCTTTTGCACAGGAATTAGGGTCTTCATCTAATCAAATGAAAGTTAGGTATGATCTTTGATTGCTTTGTGCCAAACTGTGGGCTGTTAGTGGTGCACTTGCATGTCATTTATTTAGATACTGAATAGCATGAGATGGTGCTCATTAATTCTGATTCTTTTGAGTCTGGTCTATGGTGGAGTGTGTGTGTATTGACTAGCTGCTAGGAATTCTGAACATCTTACAGCATTGTAAAGATCATCATTGGTATCCAACAATTTATTTACCAGGAGACAAGTCAACAAATCCCAAGTCCAATTCTTTTGAAGTGCTTGAATGTCTTTACCAATAGCAAAAACTTGGGTGGTTGCCATCTCATGAAATCTTTGAATGATCTTCCTACTAATAGAGTTAGAAAGTCTAATTCACAAACAAAGGAGCAAAGAGGATGTTGTAGTATGCTCCTACACTAGAAATTGGGTAACAACTTAAGTGATCTAAATAAAGCCTATCTTCGATGTCTTCTAGGTCATCAAAAAGAGAATCACATAATACATGAATATGGAGGAGGTTTTGCTTGTTTCCTAGGACATGATTAAGTTGGTTACTGGGATAGATTTATTGAAGTAGGCAAAGTTCGGATTTCGACGAAGCTAAGGTAATTTTTTTCCTGTAGTGGTTAACTATAATTTCTCGATTTACTTCCTCACACATGGTCGTAGGACCGCCCGTGTGTAACCGCTGAGATAGTAGATTTGACCTTTGTTGAAAAAGGAGGCTTTGCCTACTTAATGACCTACACAGGAGTCGGTCACATTATGGGTATGGGTATGTGTTCTTGACAACCAAGGAGGAAAGAAACATTCATACCCTTAATTGAAGATGGAGAATCTCTACAAGTTTTTTATTCTTTAAAGTAATAAAAAAAATGAAACTCTACAATTCTGTGATGCGTTGCTTCGTAGAGGGAAGAAAAACAGTGCTCAAATAGAGAAAAGAGAAAGGGAACTCCTGTTGCTTCATCTATTTGCATCAGCCAAGGAGAAGCAATTAAAAAACTTACAGAAGAGAACCACAATCCTCAGTTGTAAACTAATGATGAATATTTGGAATGGAAGATGATGCGTTTAAAATTTTAGAATTTGCCTCCTTGTTGATTGTTAGTGTCTAAACTCTTTCAGCTGACATGGATGTGTCGGAGATGTCGAAAAACCATCGTTTGAGAGGTAACGAATTCCATCTTTTGTTAAAAGAAAAAAGAGAGAGTTCAAAGTAGTAAGAGAGAGTCATAGGAAGAATGAAGTTTTTTTTTTATAAAAAAATTAAATATTTAATTTCTATCGATTAATCTTGGAGTAAACAGTCCCGCTCCACATTTATCCATCAAGTAAAATTAAATAGTAAGGTTGTTTTTGAGGTGATGCTCCTCACTAGTTGTTTGTTCAATTATTGCCCATTTTGCTTTGGCCATACTTTGCATGGGGCAGGGCTGTTCCTATCATAACTTGGTGACCTCCATAAGGTTGGAGAGGTTTGAGGCACTTAGAGGGTCAAATTCGTATGAAGCTCGGTCATAGCCCCAAGTGAAGTCTTATAAGCTCGAGTTGTTGAGTTAGAGTACTTAGACTAAAGAATATTTTGAAAGTTGAGGGAGGTGCTTGGGCTGCCGATCACTCTAGGAGTGTTTGAGACTGTCGAACATAGTCATTCCAACGATTCCACATGATCAATTATATGATCATCTATCAAAAGATAAATTGATATACATACCTATCTCAAACATTATGGTGTAGATCCAAATTATGCTACGGCCCAGATGAATCCAAAGTGGGCACAAAGATACAACTGGGCCTTCGGCCACCGACACCTTCGTTCAGGCCCTCAGATAGATAATGCTATAATAGTTAATAATGAAATCCACAAATAGATCCTTAGCTAAAAATAGTAAATATCACGAACTCGTATCCTTATTACGATACGTTAATTTTTAAAACCTGGAAAAAGTTTAAATGCAATTGGTGGCGAAAAAAACCCGTCAATGGCCCTGCTTCTGCTGCATTCAATTGCATTCGGCAGCAAATCAATTCGAGAGAGAAGCAGCGAGACTCGCAATTAATTCACCCAATCGCCTTCTTCCCCTGCACACACAGGCGCACTGCGCCGCACAGGAGGGAGAGAGAGAGAGAGCAGCTGAAGCTGACGCCCCTCAGTTTCTCCACTTCCCTCCCCGCTTAGAAAAGCTCAGTCATCGAGTTGCTTCTCCCTCCTGCTTAGAGAGAGAGAGAGAGAGAGAAGAGAGCAGGCAAGTCGCTCGGTTGCCTTCCCGAAACAGTGCCCCTATCGGTACGCAAAGCCCGAGAGAAGTACGCCCCTTTTAAGTTTCAGCACCCAAACTACCCTTCGTCCTGCCCTCCTGTCCTCGATAACCACAAGGCTACTCTGGTCATTTCACAGCATCGCCATGGCCACCGGGTGAGCCAACTATATCAGGCCATCAGTGCTCGGTCGGGGGAGGAAGCGTGTTCTGCTGGGTTTCCCTCATAAAGCGGCGGGGGCGAGAGCGGAGACTGGTTGTTGTTGTCTCAGTAATGTCCAAGGGAAGCAGAGATGAGAAGGAGATGAGCCATTAAAACGGCCGCTACCCTCCGGCTGCTCATTCAATTCCGGGACGGTGAGCTCACTAAGTACGCACCCCAAACAGGCACACTCCATGGATACACTGCCGTCGGGAGACCAGATCCACAAGAGGGGAATGGGCACGGCGAGCGTGGAAGGCCAAGCTGACGACATGTCTCAAGACGAAGCTCAAGATCCACAGCAGGAGGTGCAGCATGGTCGTGAGTGAGATATCTGCAGAGCATGCGAAGGAAAGGTGGATGCTGTGATATTGGCGTAAGCGGCTCAATCAGCTACTCTCTTCTTCTCAATTTTTCTTCTTCTTCTTTTTCTTTTTGGATTTGGTTTTGGATTTGGATTTGGATTTGGATTTGACATCATTAGCATACCATCTCCTTCCTACGTTTAGTTGTTTAGGCGACTGCCAACATGCTGTTTTGTATATGCTTTGTCTTCTCCTTTTGTTTGTACTTGTGGCAATGGTGGGGAGGAGCAGAGCTTGCCTTTGGCTCTTGTGTTTGATTTCTTACTCTTTGTCCTTATTGAACTCATTGGAAGCTTAAAAATTAAGGCCAGAACTGCTGCTCACAGGCTCTATTTTTATGAAAGGGCATGTGGGACTCCTCCTAGCTTTTTGTATGGCCCTACTGTTTCAGCTGATGTATTGTAAGGTCTCCATCTCTGTTTGTTCAAGAAAAATGTCTAGTAAAAAGATTACAACCCAGTGGAACAGAAGACTCTCTCCTCCCTCCATCGTTTTACTGGAGAGAAAACGATGCATCCTTTTATCCTTGAGTGAAATGGATGAATGGGCAGTAAGGTCTGGCTAGAGAAACTGACACTCGTGTGACAGACTGTTTCACAGCAGCTGCTGCCGCCATTGTCGGGAGTTGTGACAGTCGTCGCCATTGCTTGCTAGAGCAGCTGTAGGAGCTTGGCAAGTTTGAATTTGGCTTTGGTTTTAACCAGGTGAAGACTATTCACTGGCACACTGGTTTTTCAATTATTATTTATTATTATTTTGATCAGCAAGCAAACTTGAATAGGTAAATCTCGATTAATCAGCAAAAATGAGAGTTTGCAATGGAAGAGGAAGAGGAAGAGGAGAGGAAGAGGAAGAGCAGCAACATTTTTCATCTGCAAACAAAACGAGGAAGGGAGAGACTCTTGGTCCATTTATTTTCAGAAAGTAGTTCTTTAACTACCAAAAGATAAAAGCAGATATGCTAAATCATGATCTCAAGTTCATGATCTGCACAGAGATTTGGTGGCACATGCACTTTGATCTTTAAAGGCTGATTACTATACCTTGAATCGAAACTTTAACCAACCATTGGAGATCAAGCGATAAAGGGAATGGCCAACTAAAAGCTTAGATAACATCACAATTGCCATGCAAGGGATATATCATTACACTCACCCAAATCATAAAAAATAAAGGTAAAAAAAGAAACAAAAAACCAAGGACAATGTCATCAGCAACACATGCCCCATCCTGCACACTCTAGATCCTCAGCAAAAGGTTGTAAATTAGCTCCAAAAGCAAGGTTCAACCAGAAAACATTCCACACAAGGAAGAAGTTAACTCATACATTGTCTTTCCAAGAACAATGTAAGGTTGCACAACACCAGTAGATGATTCTTGAATCCTTATAACATATCAGTTAGATTGAGTCCTCACCATCCTTTCCGTGAGACTGTTTCGGCTAGATGTCGTGGACGGTCTAGTCATCAGTTAAAAATTTGCCACCTCGCTCGTTGTCAATTCTGCCAGTGAAGGAACTTGAAGAAGGTAGCTGAGCGAATGATTAGCAGGGTGCCGGAGATTCCTGATAGACCACTCTGACGCTCAAGTCAGTAGAAGAATAATAACAATAATAATAATAATAATAATAATAAGTAGTGTCCGAAGTAATTGAGAATCCCCCTCTCTTCATACTTGCGGGAGAGGTTATATACTCACCAGAAGGTCATTCCCACGTTGGCGCAGGAGCAGATTCTTGCTGTGATTAAGGGGCATGTTCTGACAACCACTATGAAATGGTCCCGACATGTGGTGTCCAGGGGATCAATTCTGACAACTTCGTAATCGCCCTATGGTTCAGCAGGGCTGATTATTCTTTCCTTTTGGCTGTGAGTGCATATATGAGAGGATCTAGGGGACCATGCTTGACAACCTAGTAACCGTCATGATCCTTTAACAGAGCTCGCACGCTTGAGAGCTTTTGTCGTCGTCTAAGCTTGGAATGGCCGAGAAGGACCGAGACCAAGTTAGAGTTAGGTTGAGTGGCCGAGAGGTCGAGCTTGTTGAGGTCGGGAGGGCCAAGAGCGAGGCCGAGTAACTAAGCTTGTTGAGGTTGGGAGGGCCGAGAGCGACACCGAGTAACCGAGCTTGTTGAGATCGGGAGGGCTGAGAGTGAGGCCGAGTAACCGGGCTTGTTGAGGTCGGGAGTGCAGTCGAGAGCGAGGCCGAGTAATTGAACTTGTTGAGATCGGGAGGGCCGAGAGCAAGGCCGAGTAACCGAGCTTGTTAAGGTCGGGAGTGGTCGAGAGTGAGGTCGAGTAACTGAGCTTGTTGAGGTCGAGAGTGGTTGGGCAAACCCGCCCCAAGTTGACTGTTGACCTTTTGATTTGCCATGTCAGCCTGCCTCTTGACCTTGATTGCCACGTAAGACCACTTAGGATCCGTCGCATCAGAGACATAGGCCAAGATCTCAATTAAGTGATCCAATGCATATTGCACGAAAGTAATTTATATTGTTGGATGTCAATTCCATGTGTAGATTTAATAATTTGGTTCGTTAACATTAATAGACTGTAAAAGAATTATAAGCTTTTAAGTGGATGGTCATGGTAGGATGAGCTAAGGTATAAAAGGAATAAGTCAATATTCAATTTGTTCATCATCTTGAATCTTGATTTTCATTTCTCTCTCCTACTCTCTTTCCCATTGAGAAAGAATTTTGGTTGTCGCTCATTCATACAAAATACTTTCGTTGTATTGCAGGAATTGCTTCGACGACAAATAAAGAACAATGACTTTAACATTGGATTCAAGTCAGTATTCAATGTCATTTATTCAATTTTCATTTTACCTTATAGATAATTGATAACTTGAGATGCATCATTGATTTAATTTGATGTATCACTATTGCTTTTGAGCTACAATCATGATAGAAAACCTAAATTCGATGGACGAGGGAAAATCCTTTAACCAAGGTTGCTAGCTTAGCTTCCAAATAATTTTTTTTAAATAATTTAGGTGTTCAGATTTCACCTGATTAATCTTAGATATAGAAGACTTTCTTCCAATTTTGCCTACCAGATAAATCCAGAGCACAGTTTGTATACACTCTGAGGTCTACCTTCAAAATCATCCCGGTTGGAACTCAAATTCTGATCCTCTTATTTGCCCTTTGAGCCTATTATTTGTATACATTTTAGCAAAAGGTGGAATTTAGCCACCCATGCGGCCCTAGGAGGTAAATCACGGTTGGTCGCCAGGATTCGAACCCTTGCCCTCTTTTGCAAGTCTGCTGCGTCATAACCAACTCACCTATGCCCCGGGGGCAAAATTGTAGTGGGTAAACTTTTTATAGTCACCAGCCCCACTGCCGAAACGGTAAATCGAAAAACCCCCTAAGAGATTTTTTGGAGGCACGGTACCATTAGGTTGATAAGAGCATACTGTCGAAACAGCACCTTAGCCGAGCTAAGACTTGAATCGCACAACACCTCAGTCAACAAATATATGTTGCTAAGAGGATTCGAACTCGAAACCTCCGAGCCATTATTTGTATACATGAATGCATGTATGATTCATTCATTTTATGTAATATCATCATGCTTAAGCTGTATTATTCTACATGATTAAAGTAAGTCATCAACTTGCTTAATTAAGACTATGAACCATTTTGATCTTGATAGAGCAAGTAATCACTGATCGATCGAGCAAATATATGCAATTAGGCAAGGATTAACTTTGTAACATCTGCACATTTCGATATCTGAAACTTATTATGTGCACATGAAAGATTGAAAGAACCACACAGCACAGCACATTTCCATATATGGAAAGAACTACTACCCATTCACACTTTGGCAAGCAAACCTGATCTCCCCTTCATCCCCCGTCTTCACTCCGGCCGTCGAGAGCTTCGAAAATGACTCTGCCCAGCTCGTAAAGAAAGCATCCTGACTCCGGGCGAACTCCTCCACCTTGCTTCTCGTTCTTGAATCACCAACAAGAACCGAGTCCGAGTGGAGGAGGCTTTGGTTGGCCAAGAGATTGATGTAGTATTGGTTATCGAACAGCATTGGCGTCGAAGCATCGTTATCAAAAGTTGCAGCACTTGTGCCGATCGAGCATCTCTTCGCCACCTGCTTCGCGTAGCCTTCGTCCATGGTGGTATCGATGGGCACCCAACTTCCATTCGAGCTCTGTCTGAATCGCTCACTGAAAGTATCGCAGTGAGATGAACCTATCGTGTGGGCACCTTCAATTTACAAGGAAAGAATTTAGAACTTTCTTCTCATCGATCAAAGATTTTCCGTTGCTAAACCGTTACCTGAAAGGATGACAAGATCATCGATAGACAATCCTATCGACGTGAAGCGATCAGCCAATTCGCGGACGGAGAAGGTGGTATCCACCATGTTTGGCCTGACATTTGCAGCTGCTGAAACCAAGCCATCCCTCCTCCCTAGTGGAACCTGAACCGAAGGCCCTCCTGTCTATCAAATTCAACACGACTATAAGAACTCATGAGTCAAATATAGAATTTCATTTCAATAGATCAGTTTCAAATTCACCAGTTCCACAGAATCTCTTGCAGCAAGAACAAGTACATCAGCACAAGAGACAGTCCCAGGGCAGACCACTTCGAGCAACCTCTTTGCGGACTCCACCACAAAGAACGCCCCCAGGGACTTGTTTGCAGGGTCGCTCCTCTCTGTGCCTTTTCCTTGTATCAACACTGACCCATCGCAGCCCTGCACTCACACACAGATATATCTCTGCTTAAGAAACCACGCTCATTCTTGTTGGATTTCAGTGGAAGACTGCGGTGGTGGAGTCGAGTTGGACCTGGACTAAGCAGTCATGGAAGAAGAGGCGCAGGAGTTTGCCTGGAATGGTGGGGTCGAAGTCTGAAGCTGACCTGACCGTGTCCCTGACAAGCAGCTCCACATTGGGGCAGGAGAAGGAGTAGAAGTCCGCGGAGAGTTGCGATGAGCAGGGAACAGAGAGGAGGAGCAGGAGGGCGAGGAAGGAGGAGAGGAGAAGTTTCATGAGGTTTGGGTCCATCAAAAGGAGGAGGTGGGAATTGGTTGTGGTTGAAGCTTGAAGAGGTCAGTCAGTGAAGATTTATGGGGACTGAAAGGAGTAGGTTGCATGTCGGTGTATTTATTGCTGCATCAACATGCACTGGAGGGGGATGGCAGCTTAGGTGATGCCACTGTTTTCTCTATCATCAAGATTCAACTTTTATTTTTATTTTTATTGATAATTTAAGTATTTAATTTTTAGAATCTGATTAATTTGATTAATTTTAAGATGATCGATTTGGTCTTATAAAAAAATTTCATCTATCATTAGAATATATCGGGAAGTACAAACGATAATGATACAGCTAGTGTTCTAGGATTATGTTCCATTCATATTTCAACAAAAGGTAGCATCCATCATCTCAACGGTTCTACACGGTCAGTTCTACGATCATTTGTAAGGAGGTAAATTAAGAATCTGTAGTTGACCACGACGGGGAGGGCATTACCTTGATTTTATCGAGATTCGGTCCTTATTCATTTCAATAAGTCTATTTCATTGTAATTAACTTAACTATGTCCCAGAAACTATATGAACTAATTTGAACAATGAGATTATTGTACTTATTTAATTGAGTCATTTGAATTATATTATGGTATGACTAGTTAAGACATATCAACTTTATGTAAATTAGCAAAATTATGACTATTATCAAGTGTTGAGTTTGACTTAAAACACAAGTGTGAGACTTGTGCATAGGATAAATTAGTCAAATTATCCTTAACTAGAAAGAAGCATGACAGCTTTAGAATTAATTCATAGTAATATCTATAACTTAATGTTCACTCAAATGAGAGGACAAACAGATATATTTTATCACATTTATTAATGATTACATAAGATGTTATTGTGTGTATTTGCAAGGATTAGGCATTAAAAGGCGTCTCTCTTTGATTTTTTTTTTTATCAAAAGGATGTTCATCCCACTAGCCCCCCTTATAAAATTACATAGGTATCTTCAAGTGTATCTTCAATTGCATGAACATGATAAGTTCGTGTTGTAATAGTTATGATTTTGTATATGTTATTATGTGAATATTGTTGAATAGAATAAGTCTATGTTGTAGCAACTACCGTATTATAACAACTAGGATTTCGTAGTTGTTATAATGCAAATAATAATAGCTACGAAATCGTAATTGCTATAATATAAATATTATTAAATATGTGAAGTATGCCAGACCAATTCTGGGTTTAAACTTGAAAGCAATGATGGCCATGAATGACAAAGAGGATTATGGATAGAAAATAAACAATTGGATGCATGCTTTTGGGAAACGACAATAATTCAAGATACATTCAACAAATAATAGAGACTAGAGAAGGTAATGTAAGATCTTAGTTATATTTGCTCATTAGTGAAGAGAGAAGAGTTTAGGCATTTGAGTGTGTTTGTACATTATGAGCCTAGATGTTTGTCTAACTTTCTTTGTATTTGATCCATACGATATAAGCAGGGGCGGCTCAAGCCTACGGGGGGCCCTAGGCAATTTTTTTTTAAATAATTGTTATTATTTAAAAAAAATTTCTCTCATCCTTTTTTTATTCGGACTTGAGGTCGACAATGGTGGATTTAATTTTTTTTAAAATAAATTAAAATATTAATTTTAAAAATAAATTTTTTATATAAAATTAAATTTTCTTGCTTTTTTAGAAGCAAAATTATTAATTAAATTTTCATATTCAAGTTTTAATAATAAATTTTTTTCAATTGATAACATTGTTAAATTATTTAATCTTTCTTGAGATATAGTTGAACGTAAATAAGACTTTATTAATTTTAATTTTGAAAAATAAGCCCTCAAGACTTTCAACTTTCTAAAAACTTTTCACCCTGAAGAAACACATACATTAATCATTAATCAGATACATTAATTTTTATCCTAAAAAATTATTTAATAGCTAGAAGAAAGATCAATTTATAATATTTTATTTACATATTCTATCAATATATATTTATTTCTTAATTCAATTCGTTCATGAACATGAAAATTATATTTTCATTCCATTTTTCAATCAGAATTATCTCGTCATTGATCAAATTAAATGAAGTAATTAGTCTGATTGTTGAATCATCAAAACATGCCAGCAATTTAATGATGAAATAAATCATAATAATAAAAGTCATTTTATAAAATAATAAAGATCATTTAATAAAAAAAATCATTGCTCATCGACAAAGGCGAGAAGGCCGAAGGGTTAGGGCGCGAAAGCGAAGGCGTAGGCCGTAGGCGCGAAGGCGAAGCGCGCGCAGGCCCGGCCGAAGGCGAAGGCGCACTGGCACAGGGTCGGGGCCGTCGGGCGAAGGGTGCACAGGGCCGGGCGAAGCTGCGAAGTCGCAAAGGCGCAGGGCCGGTCGGCGGGGCGAAAGGTGCGCAGGGCCGGGTGAAGGCAAAGGCGACGGCGCAGGGCCGGGCGAAGGGCTCGTAGGGCAGGGCTGGGCGAAGGCGCAGCCGCGCAGGCCACAGGGCGGGGCGAAGGCGAATGTGAACGGCGACTTGGAAATTTCGGTTCAAATCGGGGATTCATATTTCAGAGTAGAAGGAAGGTGAACGGTTTTTAGAATTTTTTGAAAATTTTAAGGGATTTTCGGGACTCTAATCGATTAAACCAATTAATAAACTTATTTTAATAATTTTTATTTTTTAATATATATATTGATATATTGAAAGTTGGGCCCCAATTAAAAGGGGGCCCTAGGCATAGGCCTTAGAGGCCTATGCCTAGAGCCGGCCCTGGATATAAGTATACTTCCTTGCCGTGTAAGAAGAGTTAGGTTAGACCAAATTATATAGCTCCATCTGCCTTGTTATATTAGAGAAAGTTGTTCTCCTTGAATCATACAACTCCTCTGTTTTTCTATTTTCTATTTGTATATTTCTTGTTGCATTGGAGGAAGTTGTTACTATGTTCTAAGTGCATTGTGGTGAAATAAATCCGTGATGGCTGGTCCTAAGCCTGGATAAAAGAGGAGGGGTGCGTTAGGTTGTTAGTTAATATCAAACTAAGATAAATGTTCAATGAAATTAAATTATTATATTAATGCTAGGTTGTTCTTTCGAAGGAATGTATTGCAAAGTTTGACTATAATGTCTCAGTAAGGACCACTACATTTTTAAAACTCGAGTGTAGTGATAAATATGTAAGAATCTGCATTACAGGATCTGACTGTAATATATCGACAAGGATTGCTATATCTCCATGAGAACTTGAGTGTAATGTTAAATAGACAAAAGTTCTTACACTATATGTTAGATAAGAACAAATATTATAAGAAAATTAATAGTCTAAGATTTGGAACATGAAATATAGGAACTTTCACTAGTAAAACAATAGAGGTAGTAGATATGATAATTAGAAAGAATTAGTATTTTGTGTTTACAAAAAATAAAATGAGGTAGGCGTAAAAGGCAAAGATGATAGAAAACTTGTGTTTTAAGTTATGGTACATAAGAAAGAGTTAAACAAGAAATGGAGTGTGTATTATTATAGATAATTTGTTAAAGAATGAGATTGTAGAAGTAGTCGAAAAGGAGATAAAATTATAACTCTCAAGATAATAGTGGAGAAAGAAACTACATAATTAGTATATATGTATCTCAAGTAGGATTAAATGAAGATACCAAATTAAAACTTGATTAATAATAATAAAATAAGATAAAATTTATTTAGATATAGATAGTGATATAGTAGAAGATAGAGTACAATGAAATAGAAGGATTTATATAGTCGATCCCACCTCCTAGAATAAGATTTTGTTATTGTTGTATTCAATGATAAATTAGGACATTTACCTTGTTGAAATTGATGTTATAATTCCGGATAGAGATTTCGACCAGCTAGCAGTTGCACTTTAAGAAAAACACTTTTAAATGAAAAATACTGAACAAGTTTTACTTTGCAAAACAGCCAAAGGATAAATACAGAAAAGAAAAAAAAAAGAAGATGAAGTTTCTATGTGAGTTTAAATGAACGGCAAAGTGGCAGTATTTGAGCCACCACACAGCTGTTAATGGAAACTTTCATTAATTAGTTAATAGGAGTTGGATGGGGCATTGAATGAAGAATGGTTAGAGAGTAGTATTATATTGGTGGGTGTAGAACAACCTGGACCTTAGCTTGCAACATTCAAGATAAAAATAATGATTGTATGAGAAAAAGGAGAAAAGAATAACATCAATTAAGTCTAATCCTATTAGGTGAGATCCTTCTGTATCATTATCTTATTAGATGAGATCAACTATAGATCTTTCTATATCATTAGACTTTATCTTTTATTATATTATTATTTATATTTAAATAAATTTTATCTTATTTTATTATTACTAACTAAATCTTTTTTTATCTTCTTTTTTCTCATTTAATAGACGTATTTTTCATAGTTTCATATCACCTAACTAGAACATTTATTGGTCGTCTAAGTACATATCCATACTATTTTAAATATATCTCTTGAAGTTTTTTCTCAATAAATAAAATTCTGACTTTCTTTTTAATGCTATCATTTCTTATTCTGTCCAGTCTCGTATGATCATACATCGATCTTAACATCCTCATCTCTGCAATTATCATTTTCTGCTCATGTGCTTGAGTCATAGCCTAACATTCAACGTCATATAACATAGTAGGTCTAACCGCTATTTTATAAAACTTAATTCCCTTTATGTTTTAGAGGTATTTTACTATCATATAAAATACTCGATGCTCTCTTCTATTTCAACCATCCTACTTGTATTCTATGTAAGACATCTCTCTCAATCCCTCTTTTATTTTGTAAAAATGATCTTAAATACTTAAAACTCTCAATTTCAGATAACTCATCATTTCAGACAATTTTATGTATAATTGCATGTATTGACTTATAACTTACATGTGATTACTAGTTTAAGTGGCACTGAAATGGTTGTAAGTAAACCGTACCACCTATAATGGTGAAATCTTAAAATCCAAAGAGAGTAAATTTAACTTGTAACTATCTTTTCTATTCTTGCATAACAATCAAAAATCTAAATTTTCAAATGGATGAAGAATAGACCATAGGTACTGCTAGCGCTTGCACCTGGCTCACTTTAGCGCTCGTGCCCGCACCCGGATTGCCTTGCTGTTGCTTGATCGACTAGCGGCCGACCCGCCTCAACACCATGCTTGCCCCAACCAGCGGTCGATCCACCCAGCCGTAGTGGCCAACCCGCCCAGCCGCATTGGCCGGTTCGCCCAGTCGCAGCAACTGACTTGCCTTATCGCCGGGCCACCCAACTCCATCGCCTTGCTCGCCCAACCCCACCGGCCCAACCCAATCGGCCGACCCACCTTAGCGCCAGACCCGCCTCAACGATCGACCGATCAGGCTCATTGACATTCTGGTCGGCCAACCTAATTGCCCGACTGGCTAAATTAATCGGCTGTAGGGAGAGGGGAGAAGAGGGGAGCTGGAAAGGAGAGGGGAGGAAGCTTATATCGCCAAAGCTATCGAACCCCTCGTTCGTCGCCGTCAGGATCGGGAGTGGGAAAACGCTGGGATTGTTGAATGGGGAATGGAGATGGAATGGCGAATTTGGGTTACGTTAGAGTTTTTAAATTCGTCATCAATTTCGTCATCGAATGTCGTCAATTTGTGATGAATTTTGTAATAAAAATATTTTTAGTGATGAATTTGATGACGAAATTTATTTGTTATTAATTTTACGACTAAAATATTTTTATCGCAAATATCATCGTCAATTGACGATGAAATAATTGTTCGTCACTAAGTTTGTTGTAGATTTGTAATGAATTATTTTCGTCATTAAAATTCATTGCTAATCAACTCATTTTTTGTGGTGACTTATCATGTTCAACAATATTTATGTTATAACAACTATGAAACTGTAGTTACTATAACTGCAATAGTAGTTACGAAACTGTAAGTATTACAATGTAGCTATTATAATATGGATTTGTCCAGTTCATACAACTGATCGATCCGTTCAAGATTTAACCTTGAAATTGATTTGTTCAAATCAACTGTCATTTTACAGGAGGGTTGATGGGATGGAGCGATCTTTTGATAAAAAAATAAAAGAGAGCTGCTACTGCGACGATGTAAATAAAAAGGGATGCTTCTTTGATTTTTGCCTTAAAAACTTTACCAACTCTTTTTTGCCTAATTAAGATGCACCTTAAGTTTTTTTTTTTTGATAGTGCAATAAAATCCTAGTGTTTCATAGTATATCCGATATAAGAGCTTTAGGGTTTCTCCTAAACCCTAATTATACTTTCCAACTTAGTCCATAGATGGGCATAGTAGAATAGCCACACAAAATCATTGGAAACTATAATTAACCCTAGTTTCTTCTAAATCCAAGATCATTGGAAATTAAATCCATCTGTTCCCATCCATCTGCTCCCATCCAAGATCATTGGATGCACATGCATGCAGTAAGTAGCACCATGAAACAATTAAAGCCTTCAGCTACCTCTAACTGGAGCACTGTAGGTCTGTAGCCATGATTTGGCAAATCTATACTATATATATCTTCATGTGTCTCACAGCTGTTGCCTTAGTGTGGCTTGAGTTTAATTGGGGCCTGCTACAAAGTTGGCAAGCATAAAGAAGTAGCTAGAGAGGCAAAAGGCTAATTGCTTCATGTGTTTCAGGCAGCCAAGCCAAGCCCCTTCATATTATTAACTAAGGAAACAAGATGCATGTGCTCTCAAAAGAACTTAAATAGAACACTATATTTACATTTATGGGAGAAGTGAAACAAATTAATTGCTCATCATCATGCCATGCCAGCTCTAAGTACTTTCATCAAATGCTTGTACTTAATAGATAAGGGAGAATGGGTGAAGGAATACTTTGGAAGAAATTTCACTTGCCACTATTCACAAAGGCGCTTTCTATCCAAGAGAATAGTCAGCCTTAGGGCTTCCCTTTAAAGTTAGAAGTGCTGTAGTTTGGAAGCTAGCTCTGTGCTTCTTCACATGCACTGATGAGAGTTGGGAAGTTACTGCAGGAAGAATTGTAGGATATATATATAGATGCCAAGGGAGTTGGTCAAAATGGAAAATGATGGTGAAGGCAGTGAAATGAGAGTCAATTTTCTTCTTGACAAAGCAACTAAAAGAGCAGAAGACTTAGATCCAGTAACTTGGCTTTAAAGGATGGAGCCTCTGAATTGCAATACAAGAAAAGAAAGGATTACTCGCGAAGTCGTTGGAAATGTTACTATAAACACATGCACTTAACAATGCCCCTTCATCTTTTACATGTGTTTGAGACTATTTCTTTGCTTCAACTCCTGCTAATGTCAACTGACTCCTTAGAAAGATTACCTGAATGTATTAGAATTATTGAGGTGGAGGGCATTTTTTTTCACCTGGTTTGTTCAAAGTTTATTAAGGTAGAGGTATAGGAATACAAGGGTATAACTGTTTGTATATGAGACATAGAGATAGAAAGAACAGATTGTGAAACAGAGTTAAGCATGACCTCTAGATCATCCTCTTTGTTTCAGTTTGATAAATATAAAGTACAATTATATTGAACTTTTTTTTGGTAATTTAGATTTCTAATTCTTCGTGCTATTTTCCATAATATTTCTATCAAATAAAGAATATGTATGTTCCAATCAAGAATTGATGTTCTGAAAAATCCACCAATAATCCTACCATTGTACCTTGATTGAGGGATAAAATTATATTGAACTTGATCCTTCTAAAAGAAGATAATTAGATAGTTTAAAATAAATATTTTAATCTTAACATATAATATATATGTACATTATATATAATATTCAAATTATATTATATTATTTTGTTATAATTATTAAATTAAAGACGTAAAATATTGCAATAAAATTTAATTTAAAATTGTAATAATTATTTAATAAAAAATTATTACTTTCAGAATTTGTTTACTCAAGAAATATTATATTTATTTCAGTTCACTTATTCATATCACAATTAATTCAGTTGACTTAATCATTAAAGCATGAAAGAAAAAAAAGGTAATCGATCATTTTAGAGAGAACAAATAAGATAATTGCAAGTAAGGAAATATCAATCAATTTTTTTAGTGAAAGGAAATAAATTTCTTCCTTCTTAATTTTCTTCAACATTCTTCAACTGAACTGGGCTTTCCATGTTCTGGGCCCAGTTCAGCAGATCTCCGGTTCATTACCGGTCCAGCCCAATCTCGTAATCAAACCGTTGCAATCAGGCCGGGGCCCGCGATGCTGACGCCACTGTGACGTTTCGCTTTACCTTATCATTTAATTAAATCCAACAGCGTCGCCCCAAAATCCAAAGCCTTCTTCTTCGTCTTCTCCTGCCACTCGGATGGCGGAGCTCCGCGAACGGCTCCTCCCTCGGAAGCCCTCCTCCACCTCCGGAGCCCACGAGCCCGCCCACGGCCGCCGCCCTCTCTTCCAGGGCGTCGATTTCTCCGGCCTCAAGAAGCGCGGCCAGAGCCTCCGCTCCTGGATCCGCGTCGACGCCGCCACCGGTAACTCCCAGGTCATCGAGGTCGACAAGTTCACCATGATGCGGCGCTGCGACCTCCCCGCCCGCGACCTCCGCCTCCTCGACCCCCTCTTCGTCTACCCGTCGACGATCCTCGGCCGCGAGAAAGCCATCGTGGTCAACCTCGAACAGATCCGATGCATCATCACCGCTGACGAGGTGCTCCTCCTCAATTCCCTGGACAGTTATGTCCTCCAGTACGTGGTCGAGCTCCAGCGCCGTCTCGCAGCCGGCAATGGCGAAGCGCTCTCCGGTGGGACGCCTTCGCCTGATGATCTGCCCTTCGAGTTCAGGGCCCTCGAGGTCGCCCTCGACGCCGCCTGCACCTTTCTTGATGCGCAGGTTCTGTACTTTCTCCGGTACTCAGGTCCTTTTCCTTTTCTTTTCTGCTTCTTTTGTGATTCGATTCCCTTCCTTATATCCAGACTATGGCGTCAGGATTCCGATAAGCCAATCTAGGGCTTCAATTTTGTTCGCTGCTTTACTGTTTCTCCATCTCGCTTGGACGACATGGAAGTAGCAGAAATGAAAATCTAAAATTAGGATTGAGATTGTTTTCGCAAAGTTCACATATTTGATGCTAAAAAATAAATAGTTCAATTAATATGACATAAAAATTATGTTTTTCTTTGTGTTACCATTGATTTGGAATTTGGAAACAAAATTGACACCTTATAGGGGACGAATATGGTGGTCTTTGATATAGCATTTAGTTCTGGTGGTATTTTTATAATATTTTTCGTGCAAGCAATAAATTCAAGTAGTTGATTGATTAAGTAAAGAATGGCATCAGTTCAAGACCTAAAAGGGACTCATCTGCTAGTAAGAAAAGTAGTTCAGCTGGGAGAAGAAACATATTTGTATTCCTTTGTGGATGTGGGTAAGGTGTTTTCTGTGGGTCTGTTGCACACTTGGATTGAAGGCATACTATACAAAATATACTCATTTTTGCAAATGACATAATGTGTACCATTTCACCAAACAAAAACACTAAATACACTAAGTATTCACAAGAGAACAGAAAGGATGGTCTTTATACCCTGTTTTTGATGTACACTATTAGACAAACAAGAACTTGGTTTGTGCATGAATAAGGATATCCTCAATTTGACATTCTTCACAAAGAGTGAAGCATGTAATATGCATGACTTACCCCTTCGCAGAAGAAGCATTTGATTCTGTAATTTCTAATGGTATGTATCTCTATGTTGGATCTGTTTATGGAGGAAGTACTAACTGACAACTGCCTCCAAAATCTGTCTACTAATCCATGTTCATATTTAACAGATTCCCTGAATCTCTTATATGTAATCTAACTTCAAATTGCATAACTTCTATAGTGCACCTATATCTGAAAATGGTTGGTTCATTCCTCTCAACTTCCATCTACCATTAGATTTGATGAATCCCTCGTGATAAAATAAACACATATGAACTTGTTGATTTTGTGTTTTGGACACTCCTTTTCCATCAGTCTTTTACATATTTTCGGAGAAATGATAACCTGATGAAAAAAGATTTTCATCCATAAAGTAGGAAAATCAGTTGGTGTACCTTTTTGTTTTACTAGTTACTTCTTTCAGTTTCTTAGGCTCTTGTAACTTGTAAGCATCTGAGTTATAAATTTGCTCAACTGAACAAACCTAGCTTAATGTTGTAACTAGATAATATTTCATTTTCATGATTAAATAAGTGCTAATGGTGTGAATGAAAATTGCAAATTTTTAGGCTGCAGAGTTAGAAATTGAGGCCTATCCATTGTTGGATGAGTTGACATCTCAGATTAGTACCCTTAACCTGGAACGGGTTCGTCGCTTGAAGAGCAGGCTTGTTGCCTTAACTCGGAGAGTTCAAAAGGTATACCACAAGCTACAAGTTTCGTGCTAATTCTGTAGGATCATCCCACTCTGACTGTACACTGAACTTTATGTAGGTCAGAGATGAAATAGAACAGCTGATGGATGATGATGGTGATATGGCCGAAATGTATCTCACAGAGAAGAAAATACATATGGAAGCATCATTTTTTGGTGATCAATCAATACATGGGTTCAATTCAGCTGGTGGTGCTGTATCTGCTTCTGCTCCGGTTTCACCTGTTTCTTCACCACCTGACTCTCGAAAGCTTGAGAAGACGTTAAGTCTTGCAAGGAGCAGAGTTGACAGTATGAAAAGTTCCAGCACCATCACAGAGAACATAGAGGAGTTGGAAATGTTATTGGAAGCTTATTTTGTGGTCATTGATAGCACCCTGAACAAATTGACTTCGGTAAGCTGTTATTCTACAGTGATCTCCCTGGTATAAATTTGAGAAACTCAGAGTTTGGTCTTTTGCACATTTTCAGTTGAAAGAGTATATTGATGACACTGAGGATTTCATTAACATTCAGCTGGTATGTTCTGTCCTCTTGATATTTAAGACAATAAATGATAATTGCTCATTTATTTATGAATACATATAGATATTTTTGTCAAAGTTAACACGGCTAGTTACATTTCTCATAACGTGTAAGATTTAATCAATAATCAATCACAAATAATGACAAAAAGAAGCCTTTTCACATTTCAGAAGTACTTCCTATTGGTCTATGGCATAAATTCCTCCTTTGTGAAGGATATAGCTTGATACAATCAGTCAAACTCAATATGTAAGAGGTGTTGCATCTTATACAGTTTCAATATGTATGAACATAGATATACTAGACTAATTTGTTTAGTGGAGAACTTAGCAAGTTGTGGATCTTCAATTATGTTGCTCGTATTATTTCATCTAATTCTTACCTACCCACATTGGTTAAAACTAACACAGTGAATCAAGCACCAATATTTCCATTGACACTGCCAGCCACCTAAATTCTGTATCTGTGTCAAATGTTCGAGTAAGAGTAACATAGATCTTCATACTTGGTGAAAGAAGTGGAATTTTCTTAACCATCAGAACATCTCTTTGAACAATTAATTTCAATAGGTTGTGCTAGCTCATTGAAGACCGGAATGCCAATAATGAACACAACAACTTGGTGATTACATGCATGATCACAGGATCTGTATAATTGAATTGAAATTTCTCCAAAGAGTGAATGCATACTCGTCAACAACTTGTAAGGGTTAATCAATTCTGAATAATTACAATAAACAAGGAAATGAAGCTTTTCAATATTCTGAAATTCCTTGTAGTGGTATATGGCATACATTCCTCCTTTGTCGAGGCTGTGTTCATTTCCTTTAACTTGTATTTGAATATCTTGCATAACTTTATGCAACAACCAATTGAAATGGAGGAAGAAATAATATTATGCAATAAATAAGAGGCATTATAGTGCACATTACGGGTCTAGAAATGCATGAAAAGAAAAGAAAATAGCTTATATGGGATTCCTATTACATGTTATTTTAACACTCCTCTTAAGCTAGAGCATAAATATTACCACACAACTTTAAATTCAAAAGTAGAAATGTGCTAGTTGTTTAGTGAAGAACTTAGCAAGTTGTTGATCTTATGTTGTTCAAAATGTTTGCCATAGAGCATATATGATTAAATAATATGTATAATTTATCTGAAACTCTTCCAAGACCAAATTTAGCTATCAATTCATATATTATTGTGTGTGTGTGCCATAATAGCTTTTTATCTTTCTTTGGTACTGGAACAAAGCATCAAGAATATATATTTTTTTCCATAGAACTAGATGTCCATACATCCTAAATACCTTAAAAGGAGGGTGTTTGCCAACTATACACCAACTAAGGTGTAAAGAAAATGAGGATGGTGGCAGCGAGCTTAGTGATGGTAATAGCAGGAGGAACAAAATAGTATGTATGGTCCAAGGATAGAATCAACTGAAACAAAACTGCAATGAGGGAGAACGGTAGCCGATAATCCTTTTGAGTTTTAGAAAGGAAGAGACATCAAATTAAATTGGGGATTAACATGATATGTATAGAGTGAACAAACAAAGAAATGATCAATGGGATCTAATATGGCTCACAAGAAAGGAGGGAGCCTGACCATCAAGAGCGCACACAACCAAACACCATGTTTAAGGCATTATCAAAATCCAAAATATCACCACCAAATTTCTTTTATATTTCATGATAAAAGACTTAGGAATTATAGGAGATCTCCTTTTAAGGAGACAAAGCTATGTCATGTAAGAATAATCATCTATTATGGCAACCAAATATCTAAATCCAGATACAGTAGAAACTAATATTAGGGTAACACATATATCAGTTTATTTTGATTTGGATTTTGTTTATACATATCTTTTACCCTATGCTTGTTACAGTTCTAGATATGCGAGTCCAAGCCCAACTTTTAGAATTGTATCACTCTGGCTAATGATCAAAATTCCTTCATAGAACGATACTTTAAACCTTGTGGATTGGTGTTGAGTTGGTGTACACCGATTCACAAGATAGTAAACACTTACGGAATCATGATGCCTTTCTTGCATATATTGCAAAAGATATAATGAATGATCAAAAAAATGTCACAGAATAGATAAAAAAACATAGTAGGGTATGACATGTAAACTAACTAGACCTTGTGGATACATTGTGGAATATAGAGAACTTACCAATAAAAAATAGAAGTATGAAAAGAAGTATCAGAAATAAGGATGTGAGAGCCATTAACAATATAAATATGAGGTATATGTATGGATAAGTTAGTAATAGGTAGTGAAATGTAGCTTATGGGAAGATGCATTTTGATCATGTAAAATTATACAAAGAATTATAGAAGATCCATGACAACACACATAATAGATATATCTACCACATCACCTATTCAATAGTTAAGTAATCATCAAAATAATTATTTAACTTCACTTATTAAATTAATTATCTAAGCTCTAAAATGAACATAAATATATAAGAATTCATGTTAATCAGCTTAAAAATTCCATATAATATACAAAATTATCTACCTAATGAGTTTTATCTATTAATTGGATTGGAATTGATTTCATCAAATTAATACTAGTTTGAACATGACTCTGACTTTAATATGCTAGAGATTGGTTAGCTCACATAAAATATGGCTCCTCATTGCATAAGTAGCTTTAGTGACCATTTTATACTCAGAAGCTTCTATCCCCTTTAGACTTGTATATATTGACACTTTGACAATGACACTTTGAGTGAACATACACTATTCTTGTTGACTACATGTAAAAGGTTTTAATAATAGTTATGTTGAATACTTGGATCCACACCTTTGTTGGATATTGGTTGCCAATACCAGGTAGATTGTTATTGAAAGTAAATATTGAATGTAATTATCCAATAATACAAGTATTCTGACTTCTCTATATCCGGAGAGGATGCAACAAAAGGTTCTACAATATTGTAAAACATTAATCCTATGGGGTATAACAAGTGTATCTTTTCTATCTAGTTGGTCATTCCGCAAATAATTAATAGTCTTCAGGCTGTCTGAAGATGAGGTAGTTTCCTTGTACTCACAAAACTGCTAAGGAATTCAGGATACAATATTTATTTAATAATATGGAAGTAAGTCTTCCAATAGAATGTGGTAAATCTCCCTTTGGAACACAAGTCCCCTTGTAAAATGAGTTATGTTTATGTATTGGACTAAAATTGATTTTTGTCAAATTAATAATTTGAACATGCCTTGGACTTTTATATGCCGAAGATTGGTTTAGCTCACATATTAACGTTCTTCTTCATCGCACAAGTGGCTATAATGATCATCTAATAGTTGGACTCTTCTTTTTTCTGAATCTGTCATATTGACACTTGGATACGTTGCCACTGCGACGAAAACAGATTTTCGTCGCAAAATATCGATAAACAGTAAATTACAATAGATTTGCGACGACAATGGATTCATCGCAATATTCATCGCAAAATCTAAATTCGTCGCAAAATCTGGATTTTTTCTTCCCTATCCTACTCATTTATAGGTTATCCCGTAGATGCATAACGATCCGATCGGATCGATTCAAATTTTCCATTCAACCTGTTTATACAAACATAATAAACAACCACATTCATTCAACACAATATTCATTCCACCACAAATACAAAAATATCAAATCATATAACATATAAAATGTTTATACAACCATTTCAATCCACTACATGATAACATGTTCATATAACATCTAATCAAATCCACTACATGATACCAAATCAATCAACATGATATAAAATATAATCCACAACATTTAGTCATAATAAAAATCCATATCAAATGATACAAGTACTATAAAGAAGTCTGAAGACAAGAAAAAGATACAACTAAATCATTCTTTGCCCTCCGGAGACTCTGCTTTCTTCTCCATCAATATATTTTCTCGTCCTGCATAAGAAAACAAACAAAGAAAAAGTATCATTCTTAAAAATAAAAATAAAACCTATAAACTAAATATGTAAAGACTTACCTCTTTTTCTGATTTTGCTTCACAAATCCTGCATTTGGGAGGAAGGTGGACACCTTCATCCAAATGCAAACTGAGCCAACTATGACCCTCAGTAATGAGGATTTTTTTTTTATTTTTTGAATCCATTCATGTAATCTTGTAACATGACCTGGATGGAACTTTGTAAAAATGATTTGCATAATGAATAGAATGACATGATTGGTCGCTCAAAATCTTTTATTAATGAATAGAATGACATGATCTGGAGGTAAATAGAGGAACAGAAAATAGATAAATAAGTGTATGAAGAGGAAGGTGGCCAGATGACTCAGTGCAATGACTGTAGTCAATGGGAATGGAATGCAGAATGGCAACCACTTCTCTCTAGAGGATATTTTGGATCACATGGATGATATAGGCCTACCACAAACTGGAAAATATAATAGTTCTTTGCTTGTTAAGCAGCAAGGCAACCCCCTTAATAAAAAAAATGTATGAAGTATATAAAGGGTTAATAAGCTTGATTAGAATGCTGATAACACAAGTTCTTCACATAATACAATAAACCAAAACTTGAATTTACTACAACATAAACAATAACAATGAATAAACACACTAGCTTTCCTAAAGGGTAACTTTGTGTGCAAGACCATGTCCAAAGCACAAGCTAGTCTGGTGTCCAGAAGGACGAATGATATACAACATTATCCGGGCACAAGGAAAGTAGTTTCCATAGCCTGAACCAACATTAACCCGGTGACATGGAAGCAAGTTTATCTTTGTGCCAAGGTTTTTCTACTAAGATGCTTTACTTTCTTTACGATTTTAATCAAGTTAAATCAACGCAAGTACTAGATTTAGAGTTGACCAAGAGAATGTGCAATGATTAATGAATATGCCAACAGAGCAAAAGTAACAGGAAGGTTATAGCTGAAGACTTTAAGTTTGTTAGTAACATAGAAACAATTTTTGACAAAGATATTTATTGGATTGGCCTAGCGCATTATAAGCTATCCAATGATCTAAGATTGAAATCAAATTCACATAATATTGTTAAGGATACAGAGATGGTAGATTGGTAGAACTTTGCATAGAATGGATAAAGTAAATTAAAAAAAAATCAGTTCAGTATCTGTTAAGGTCATTACCCAGAACATTTACTAGATAGACTTTCTCTGATAGATTGCATTTGATGGAAATAGAAATCCTAAGAGCAGAATGGATCTTAAAGGATCCATCAAAGTAGTCAACACTCGGAGCCTTATCCCTTCATACGAAAACTAAGGGGGGAAAGTCCATTCAACATTCAGAATCAGATAACATCTTCATACTTAAAGAAAATATACTGGAAAGGAACTAATTAAGCAGAAAATTCATCAAAAATCACAGAGACAAGGAAAGTACTTTGCAAGGAAACACTTGAAAATCTCAAAAAAGAAGAACAATATATCACGATCTAAGTCGGGGAGCAAGCAATCCACCCAAACCCCCCCTTTTTTTCAGAAGAGACGACAATAAAATCCAAAACTCGATCCACAATGCAATCAAAGGAGGGCTGCGCCGGGCCAGATCGAAACTAATTCTCGAAAATCCCCAACCCCTCGGCGCAGATCCAATCCCCGCACCCATGCCACGAGCAACGAAAACCGGCAAAACCACCAGACGAAGCTAGAAGAAGCTGGCAAAGACTACCTGGCATCCAAAGATCACAACTTTAGGGCACCTTCTGATGGACTACGACGCTTATCGCTTCCACCGCGACATCGTCGTCCATGGATCGCCTCTTGCTGCCTTCCTTCCTACTCATCGGTAATCATTCAGCAGCGCGCAGGAGAGACAGAGGCGCAGTTAGGGAGGAGCTTACCTAGCCCTAGACGCGAGGAAAACTTGGAGAGATCCGACAGAAGTGGCGATGGTGGAGGCGTGTTGCGAGAAGTGAAAACGTGAGAAGGAAGGAAGTGAAAACACGAGAAGGAAGAAAGATTGGCAGATCCAGGGTTATTTGGGAAATTTGGCGATTGGCGATGAATTTCAAGTTTCGTCGCCAAATTGGTGACGAAACACGATTTCGTCTCCAAATTGGCTAAATTAGCAACAAAACACAATTTCGTCGCTAATTTTTGGCGATGGATTAATATTTTGTCGTCAAATTGGCGACGAATTAGATTTTTATTGCCAACATTTAGCTACGAATTAAGTTTTCGTCGCCAATTTGGCGATGAATAAAGTTTTTGTCGCCAAATTGGCGACAAATACGATTTTCATCGCCAACATTTGGCGACGAATCAAGTTTTTGTCGCCAATTTGGCTACGAATTATATTTTCGTTGCCAAAATGGCGATGAATTCGATTTTCGTCGCCAATTTGCGACGGATTGTGTTTTGTCGCAAATTAGCGATAAATATTGCGATAAAAATATTTTCTGCAACGAAATTTGCGACAAATTTAATATGTTGCAGAATTAGCAACAAAAACTTTTTCGTCGCAAAATTTATCGCTAATTAGCGACGAAATTATTTTTTGTCGCAAAATATGTTGCAAATTTGCGACGAAAAATTTTCGTCCCTAAAAAATTATTTTTTTGTAATGTACTAACATTCTGAGGAATATCCGATATTCCTATTAATCACATATAACTTTTTTTTGGGAATCGCTACATCGAATACTTCGATCAGTATGTGTATTGGATAGTGTATTTAATACAATTCTGACTTCTCTATATCAGGACTGGATGCAACTGAAGGTTCTACATTATTGTACAACATTAATCCTCTCATCTGTAGCGGGTTTATCTTCTCTGGAGTTAGTTCATTCCCCAAAAAATGTTGTCTGAAGATAACTAGTTTCCTTTCTACTTGTAAAACTGATCAGGAATTCAGGATGAATGTCTATGTTATATGATTATACTCATACTTACAATTGGAAATGACTCTTTAGTGCTGCATAAGACAATGGAAGAACAATTATTTCTTAGTAGTTAGAAAGTTAACTTAAAATAGCAACTTAACCATGAATATTGCTATTGAGGTATGTGGTTGGCTCCAGGTAGTACATATATCTTAAAATGGATTTTCTTTTCATCCATTTAAGCTGTCTTCTAAATGATTCGAAACATCTGTTTAAGTTTTCTACAAGTCATCCCTCAAATTTCTGGTGTGGAGTCAGATCACATAGTTTAGGAAGTTAGAGAGCCATGCTGACTACATAAGTTTTGTACATTGATGCAGCTTAAAACTTTACCAAACTCCAAACTCGAAAGATTTCTATGTATACAGCTGAAATCTTTTTAAAACTCCTTTTCACACTCTTCCTGCCATATGGCATTACTAAAAAGTGGCCTAGTAGCAATATAAGTATCTACGTTCCTACAATCATAACATTCTTTAGCTTTGAACGTTTGTAAAGTAAATTTGCATTAGTTGTACAATTCTGAACTATCTTTCACAATCAGAAACCAATTAAATATTGTGATAATGTTGATTAAAGTTTAATAAAGCAGTCAATGCAATGTTCTGTCATTCGTTTTGTTCCTCGAATGTTTTTTTTCTTCCTCATCATTTATGTGGCACATTCACAATGTCTTATTGCGTAATTTGACATCGTTTGCCTCGTCTTTAGGACAATGTGCGGAATCAGCTGATCCAGTTTGAACTGCTACTAACTACCGCCACATTCATCGTCGCCATTTTTGGAGTTGTTGCTGGGATATTCGGTATGAACTTCGAGATTGCTTTATTTGACGTACCATCTGCATTCCAGTGGACCCTTGTGATCACTGGCGTGAGTGGCGTGATTATTTTCTGTTTGTTCCTTTGTTATTTCAAGTACAGAAGACTAATGCCCTTGTAAGTAGCCGTTTGAAGAGATGAGGGGCTCTTCCACCAAATATTATGCTTTAGCTTTCGTCAATTCGCATCCTTCAACCCGGCCCCCATTCGTGTATATTAAATTATAGCATCATGCTGGAAACAAAAGGCTTTTGAATAAATCATAGATTTGGCAATGGAGAATATTTATATTCATCTTTGCCTTCTAGTTTCTCATGAATGTTCTTGCATGTAAAGAAGGATCACACTTGTTCTTGCGAGTGAGCACTTGATAATTGACAAAGCGAATTGTAATTCTCCACTGTAATTACCTAACAAAATTATAGACTTTTGAAGTTTAAGTGTATTTCTAGGTACCATTTGAATTAAAGTGGTCCATTGAAATATTTTTTTCTTCAGCAGACCAAACTAGTCAACTGAATGCCTGGATATTGAACCTTGCAAGCTGTGGATGAGGTTTCCTGTACCCGAAATGCAGAGGTGAGTGTTATCTTGTATGACCTCTAAATCTTCTGATGTCGACTTTGTCTCAAGATCTTTCCATGTTGTTATCATGTCACAACTCTGCCTTCCCAAAGTCACCAAGCTCAGCTTGTTTGTTGTGGAAGAATGAAAAGAAAACTGCCAATAGACAAAGTTCGCCCATGTGAAAAGTAGCTAATAGTCACACAAGGCACATGATTGACAATGCGAGTCGAAAGACAAGTATGGTTAAGGTCGAGCAGACAGAGAAGACCTCATCCAAGTTAGAGAGATGAAAGGGAGAGGCTTTATAAACCTAACCAATCATCATCTAATTGCAAGAATATCACAATCTCTATAGACATGGTGGACCACAGTGTTCCCGAGTTCGGAAGGCGCATAGATCATGAACTCGGAAATCCCTCAAAGAACAAGTGATCCAAATTGGCCATTGCTAATGGTTGAAAGCAACAATTCCATTTCTAAGCTCTGAGGACAACGAGCAATCCAATAATTCACAAGGGAAAGCTCATCAAGTCATCCTTTTCCCTTCTTTTAGGAGCAAATCTATAAAGTTGGTTCCATATGTGGACCAAATTAGGGTAGTCCATTTCCTTGACACAGTGCTACACGCTCCATAAGGATGATGGTTCTCTCATGGCACAAAGCACCAAAGTCATCAATCATTTTGCTTGTGGCAATCCAAAGTCATTCATCATGAGTCCATTTTGTTGGTTAGAATTGTTTAGGGACTACTTGACTCCAAACCAATCTAAGGTAGATGTGTTTATGAACCATTTTGCTTGCGGCAGCTCAACTCTGTCCGTGCCACCTCGTACAATCTATCTACACCCGCGTCGAGCTTAGCACAAGCTTCGATCAAGCAGCAATGAGCTAGGCTCAATGTTAGTCCTTATTCTTCAGCAAAAGGTGAAATCCGCCATCCCAGCGGCCCTATACGGTCAGTCCCACGACCATATGTGAGGAGGTAAATCGAGAAGTTACAGTTGACCACGACGGAGGAGAGCATTATCTCAGCTTCGCCGAGATTCGACCCTTGCCTACTTTAGCAAGTCTGCTCCGTCGTAATCAACTCAACTATGCTTCGGGGATAATATTAGTCCTTATTCAAAACCTAGCTAGGTGAGGTCTGTCACTGTACCTCTATGCAAATTAAATCATATTGAAAAGAGGTGATCAGGATCAGTATTGTATTGAAGGCAGAGATGTTGAGGCATTGATTCCTTCAATCAGTAGCCATGCATGATTGTAAGCATTGTTTTATCATGGGACACAATATATATATATATATAGCTAGCTTTGCAGCTGAAAGAGAAGGTGGGCAAAGGCCATGCATTTTGAGATGTGCAGGTTGCCTTGCCTTGAGCTAGCACATGAGAACCATATATATTTTATTCAGCAGATCTGCAGCCTCACATGCACCTCTTTTGACTGACTAGCTAGGAATTCTTAAGGATTGTTGGCATCAACTCCTTGTCTTTTTTATGCTCTTTCCTTAGCTTCTGTTTTTTTATCGTTTTGAGATTTCAACTTCACACTTTGTTTTGTCCAAAACATACACATATTACCGGAACACTCGGGTTTGTTCCTAGCTAGCTAGTATAATTTAAGCTTTTAGTCTTCGTCCTTCGTTATGTTGCTTTCTCAATCAATTGCGTTAAGTTTATTCGTACGGGCATAGGCATGTGATGAAGGTTGTCTCTATTTCTATTCTACTCTATAGGTAACCTTCACTTTCATTGTGTGGTTCTAAAATTTGAGACGTGTTAGGATTTCTAAACAATATGATGATTTCGTCAAGATGATATTTTAACACTTTAACAAAAGACCTCAAGACAAATAAGGACACAATTTTTGACATAAGTCTTTATGGACCACTAATGTGGTTTGAGTCGAATTAGGATAGTGAACCTAAGAAGGTCAAGTGATCGAAGGATATGGTTGGATTCCTAGGAGCTTTATGAACCACCCATTGATGGTTTTAAATATTTTTTTGATAAGTTTAAATAATTTTAACTAAATTGATAAAAAGCTTTTTGATATTGAAGTTCTCTACATATAATATTTTTTATTAAGTTAAATTAAAAAGAAAATAATTTACTTTAAATATGTTGTAGTAATTATGACATAGTTGTTATAAGTCGTAGCCGCTACTGTTGGAAAATTAGTTTTGAATAATAAAGGTGTGAATGAGAAATTAAAGTCCTTCACTTGATTTGTGATATGACTTAATTTGGATCATCGTATTAAGATTATTAAGATGGGCAAATCGGATTTATCCAAATGAGAAGGCTTAAGTGCCTTTTCGGATGACTCAATTTCATCCATATAATTCAAAGTGGAATATTTAGATATTTCCAAACGAAGAGACAAAGCACTATTTCAAATGAAATTTGATCTGAATCGTTAGTTTCAAAATAGATGAATCCAATGAACCCAAGGGAAGGGACATTATATTCCTTCATGAATGGACATTGTGTTTCCTTAGGAAGCAATGTGATCTAAATTATCCAATTCAAGTTGGATTGATGAGATTTGATTGAATCAATAGATTCTTCTATCCATTCACTGAGTATAAATAGGATCTCTAGCTCATATGGTAGAGTGTTTGTTTGGCAATATCCTCCTGCGTCGTAACCAACTGCACTTTCTCGATTTACCTCCTCACAGATGGTCGTGGAGCCGACCGTGTGGGGCCGCTAAGGTGGCGGATCCACCTTTTTTGCAGAAGAGTATAAATAGGATCTCTCACATTTTCATTTCATTCATTCAATTTAAAAGCAAAGCAAGTATTACATTCCATACTTGCATTTGGAGAGTTCAAGAAGCTTCTTCGGTTGGAGGTCTTGCAATTTGCAGTGTTGCTATCATAAGATAAAGTCATTGTATCTTAGGAGATGATTACCATATCTCGTGAGCATCGTGTGTGAGGTAAATTTGTCTTAAAGAGATAGAATCCAACTTCACCTAAGTGGTGTTATATTGTTATTCTATCCGTGCTTAGATTACACCATCACCACTAGATCCAACAGTTTAAGATGAATTTTCATGCAATCTTGATGGATTCATCATCGACAGCTCCTGTTCCACCAGTGCATGGCGAGAAATGGAGAAGTTTACAAGTATTGATTTCAAGATGTGGTAGTAAAAGATGTTATTTCACCTAAGTACATCGAACCTTGTGAGGTTCCTATATGAAGATGCCCCCTCTATATCTCAAGGTGAGACTGATAAAGGGAAGAGGGCAACATATGATGCTTGGAGACATAGTGACTTTTTATGTCAAAACTATGTTCTCAATAACTTGGACAACACGTTATACAATGTGTATAGTTCAATGACATTTGCAAAGTAATTATGAGAATCTCTTGAAAGGAAGCATAAAATAGAAAATATTGGATTGAAGAAATTCATTGTCGGTAAATTCTTAGACTTCATGATGATTGATTTCAAAACTGTGATGACTTAAGTCCAAGAGTTACAATTGATCCAATATAATATGCATGTTGAGGGCATGACAATGAATAAGTCCTTTCAAATTGCCACAATAATTGAGCAACTCTCATCTTCGTGGAGGGAATTAAAAAATTATCTAAAACACAAGTGAAAGAAGATGAGACTTGAGGATTTGATTGTAAGATTGTGGATTGAAGAAGATAATAACAAACAATCATAATTCGTAAAAATGCTTATATATGCTAAGGCAAATCTGATAGAATTAAATACTAGTAGGAAAAGAGAGTATCTTGGCACACAAAGCCAAGGGAAAGCAAAGAAGTTCTAAGGAACATGTCACAACTGTGGCAAACTAAATCACAAGATCAAAGATTGTCGATGTTTTAAGAAAACCACTCAAGTGCAAATGACCGAATATAAGTAATGCCAACAGTCATGTTGTAATTGAAACCATAAATTGATTTATAAATTTGCTTGCAGTATATTTTATTCACTGCACAAAACTATGTCCTCCCAATCAACATTTTAATAAAGATTAAGTCAAAATGACAATTAAAAAAATGAAGTAAATTTATCCATTCAGTATATTTCAGAAATCGGATATTGAATTTTTTTTTTGGGTTTGTTTATCAAGAAGAGAATAAAATATCATAGATCTAGATACGGCAAATAGAATATTGCGAATTCTGAACCAAATCTATAAATATCTTGCAAGATCCGACAAAACGAATTCTAAGAAACTCCAAAAGATAAAATAAAAAAAAAAGTTTTGATCTTGCCATTTACATAAAAGCTTCGGTGGATTGGCTTCCTCCAGTCCAACTCACCATCCGCCATTACGTTTTTTGACCAGTCCTTTGTCTGCAGACTTAGCTTCGGAAAGCATCCAATGCCCAAGTCGACGAGTATTTTGCAAAGAGAATTCGGCGGCCATTCAATGCATGATTGGCATGCCAAGAACTGTTAGAATCCCCTCTCCGGTGGACTTTGTTGTGCTTGATTGATTATTCATATGCCGGCAGCAGCCAGCGAGTAAAAAGTCATAGTTTTCCCATCTCAACAACCGCCATGATCAACACCTTGCTTAATCGTTGGTCCTCACTGCTGCTTTACTCCATCTCTCTACTCTTTTTATTATATATATATATATTTTGATGCAGAGAAAGTTAGAGAGAGAGAGAGTTCGCGATTGCTTTGTTTGGAGTGCGGAACCACAGCACCGAAAGCGACGCTTACACTGGTCCCGGAGGCGGCGGCGCAGCGGGCGAAGCTTTGTTCATGCCTTTTGGAATGGAAGCTGAGCGCGAAGTGGGAAAGCAAGCTGCGGCGGTACGGGTCTAGTGAAGGAAAAGGGGAGGAGCAGAGAGGAAGGGCGACTGCAGTTGTATTTGTATAAGGAATAATACAGCACCACCAGCGAAGAGGGAGTGCGTGCGTGCCATTAGAAAGCGAAGGGGGAGAAAGAGGAAGCCAATAGAAAGAAGCAAAGGACGCAGCTAAATTAATACTCTAACGTATCGCCATTGCTGGACACACCGTTTTCTCCTCGTCTCAGTCCCCACACTCTCTCCCCGAGAGAGAGAGAGAGGAGAGGAGAGGGTGCTTCTGCTCGTATAAGAGAGATGAAGTATATGAAACTGGGATCGAAGCCGGACGCGTTCCAGTCGGACGGCCGTAACATCAGGTTTACACTTTCCCTTGTTTCTTGATTTCTCATCCTCTCAAAATCCGCCCTTGCGATTCATCCTGTGATTTATTCTTCTTTCGCTTTGTCTTTGCATGAGTGCCAAGTTTTTTGGGTGCAAATTTTTTGGTCTTCTTGTTGGCCATGATAAAAACAGGAGCTCCATGCTTTGATCCTTTTTGGCGGTGCTTGCTAAAATCGAAGGAGGTGAACAAGGGGATTTCTTGGACGAGGAGTATGATGCAGTAGATACCCCTTTCTTTGACTTCGATTCCAGGGTGGAAGATATGCTTTTGAATGATTGAATTAGAGGCATTGCATTATTGCAATATCGTCCCACTCGATGAACGGAGTGGAAGACTCCCATGCTTACAGTTCGTCATTTCCCTATCTGAATGAGACTGCCTGTAATAGTTGGACCACTGCGCGCCTATTTAGGTTGCTGGTCTGGTGTTTTCAGGCCTTCCTTTCAGCTTAGCAAGGACTATCTTCTCCATTAGAAATTAGATGACCTTTACTTTTCCTCTTAGGTACGTTTCAAACAGTAGTTTTTTCATCATTTGGTCAGTCTTTGTGAGTCTGACAATAATGAAAAAACGAAATGGAGGAAGCAAGAAGGAGACATTTATTTAATCAACTGAGCTGAAGTCAATGGTTGCTTGTGCTTGTACTTCCAAAAGTTGGTTGGCATAAGCTTGAAGAATTACTGATTGCCTACTTGTATTTTTATGTATTTCAAATATAAGATTATTTAAGGTTAGCTATTGATGATCAACCCATGCAGATTTTTCGTGTCCGAGCTACCAGCGGATGTCTTTGTGCATGTGGATGAAGTGAGGTTCCATTTACACAAGGTAGAGAGCTCTATCCTTGAATCCACAAATTACACTGAAATAAGGATATCCAATTGCTTGTTTGATATGGAAGTCTAAACATACATCAGAATTTTCTTTAGGATATGCGTTTACCGGCCTAGAAAGCTATTTGCAATCATACTCTATTTGGGTTGTTTTCTTAAAGATAACATTCTTCTAGATATTGAGTTTAGATTGCATGTTGATGTTTGAAGTGGTTCCAGAGCAGTAGCAGTAACTTCGCTGTGACATCTTTTTGGGTCTCAATCTGGCTGTTGAGTTATCCTGTTAATTTGTTCTTATGATTGCATATTCCAAATTTCTCAATGCAGTTTCCTCTATTATCGAAGAGTAGACGACTACGAGGGTTAGTGACTCAGGTCTGTGACAACAGCAAAGATGAAATATTCTTGCATGATTTTCCAGGAGGATCAAAAGCCTTTGAAGTATGTGCTAAATTTTGCTATGGCATGGTTGTCACTCTCAGTGCCCACAATGTTGTGGCTGCTAGATGTGCAGCAGAGTACCTCGAGATGACCGAAGATGTTGATAAAGGAAACCTGATATACAAGATTGAGGTTTTCCTCAACTCGAGCATCTTAAAGAGTTGGAAAGATTCTATTATTGCTCTACAGACCACAAAGCTTTTATTACCATGGTCTGAGGAAGTGAAGTTGGTCGAAAGATGTATCAAATGCATTGCTTCTAAGATATCTACAGACCCAAGTAATGTTAGTTGGTCTTATACTTGCAACCGGAAGTGGACTGCGTCTGATAGCTTAGTTGAGATTGAACAAGGGACACATGAAATTCCAGCTGATTGGTGGATCGAAGATATAAGTGAGTTGGACGTTGAGCTTTACAAGCGAGTGATGATTGCTGTGAAATCCAAGGGGAGGATGTCGTCGGAGATTTTAGGAGAGGCACTTAAGTTCTATGCACTCCGATGGTTGCCAGATTCTTATGATGCCTTGGTTGCTGATGATTATATGAGAAAAAACAGGGTTCTAGTGGAGACCATCATCTCTCTGCTGCCTTCGGATAAATGTGGGGGGTCATTGTGCAGGTTCCTTCTGAAATTATTAAAAGTCGTCATTTTGATTGGAGGCGACGGTCCAATGAAGGAAGAATTGATTGATCGGATTAGTGTGCAGCTGCACAAAGCTTCAGTAAAGGATCTACTTGTTCCAGCAAAGTCTGATGGTAATACGATATACGATGTGGATCTGGTACAATGCCTAGTGAGTAAATCTCTGATGCAAATGAATACCGAAAATGACACAAGCTTTGATAAGAGTGACAACGGGTTTGTTGAAATTGCTTCCCAGAACAAAGTTTTACTGGCCTTAGGAAGGCTTGTTGATGGTTATCTTGCTGAAGTAGCCCATGATCCAAATTTGTGCATTTCTAGCTTCATTGACATCGCGAAGTCAGTTCCTGAAGAAGCTAGACCCAGTCATGATGGATTATACATGGCCATCGATATCTATTTGAAGGTGTGTTATCTGTTAACTTGTAGATGTTTGGGGGGAAAATTTTTGAAAAATATACTTTAATTTCCTTTTCCAGAATCTTTTAGATACAATAGTTTTGATTTTAAGAATCAACTGTTCAAATATATATCGAGTGTGATTCAAGTTGAACTTATGCATTGTGTGAGATCATCAAGATTCAAAGCTTTTTATTGATGTTATGGAAATCACTTGAGAAATTTGTGATATTGCCTATTTTTCAGGATCATCCAGACTTGACGAAAGAGGAAAAGAAAATGATTTGTGCTTTGATGGATGTCAAGAAATTCTCGTCCGAAGCCAGCATCCATGCAGCACAAAACGAGCAACTGCCTCTCCGCATCGTCGTCCAGGTGCTCTTCTTTGAGCACTTGAAGATATCAGGGGTCATGCCAACCGCAACCGATGACATTTCAATGAGTCAAGCAACCATGGATGGAGATTGGGAGGGGAGAATTGCGGATCACCATGACATTCTAAAGCATCAAATGCAGAACTTGAGCATAAAGGCTGATGAGTACCAAAATGGTGAAGGAAAAAAAATAGTTAAAACTAGATCCACGAGGATTTTCGACAAGTTGTGGATAGATAAAGGGCAACGCGAGACTGGTAAAAGATCTGAAACATCTAGGAGCTCACAAAGTACGTCGACTTCTGTCAAACGTGGAGAAGACAAAACTACTGGATCTTCAAGGAACACAAAACACTCTATATCATGAGTTTCTTTTCTACACATTGTACAGAAACAAAGAAAAAAGTGGCAGTGTGCCTGGTACATGCATTTACAAATTATTAGCTAGATATCACAGGTATGAAACAGTTGGTTTAGATACAATGATGATAAGGAAGAAAATGAAGAAGAGAAGCAAACATACACGAAAGGGTTAGTGTTGTGTGCTTTGCATCTTCATCGTCGTCATTTTTGGGCTTTAGTTTAATGATGTGTGGCAAACTGTAATGCTGTGTTTGGGATTGAAAAGTTCTACAAGATTTTGCTTTTGAACTAGGTTCTTGTAGTTCAAAGAACATTGAATACCCAACATTTGAGAAGATGAGGTGAGATTGTGTGGTAATTAAAGATGGTGACCACTTTGTTTCGATTGTGTAGTGTTAAGCTCGGCTTGGTACTCCTAGCTGATTACTGTGGATTCTAGAGTTTGTCTTTTAGGTTGGGAGATTAATGCCTCTGCTAACCTTAATATGAATCTTTACAGAGTGGCTTGGAGATCAAAAGTTGACACATTGTCTACTTGAAATCAAGCAAAGCTCACTTTTGTAAGATTGAGTTGAGGGGAGGGTGAATAGTATATCATCGTTCTATAAATACTCGCAGAGGATATTAAAAAAAAGAGATAGGGAACTTGCGGATTTACTTGGTCTATAATTCTTCAAGGTTAGTACATCTAAAGTCTATGCACGGGAAGATATCCGTCTACTATTGATCTTCTTTTTGAAACTTTTTCGAAGGTCGTGAAACTCGTCCTTGAATGAAGCACACTCTTTCTGGAGCTTCTTTGGTTGTACGAGCTCGCCTCCATTCATGTTCAACAACACCACAGTATGAAGATTTTGGAGTAGTAGAGATGTTTTGTTGTTGCACATGAGGCTCCTTATATAGACACTTCCGGATGCCTAGATTCTTATCCAAGCGTCCCGATCTGATTCGATCTTTTCGGTTTTTATTGGGGTCGATTCTTCTTGATCCGGGCACCTGGACCATTCAAGGGCGCTTGGAGTAACATCCAAGCGTCCGAAACTAATTAACTCGGGTTTGACCCGAGTTGACCCCAGACTTGATTCGACTGCTCCGATTTGCTCCTCTTGTGTTTCTTCAGTTTTATTTCCAGCTCCTGGTTCCTACAATATTAGCATATAAACAAACAAGCAACCTAAGTTTACTTGTAGTCCATTGATTTACTAGGCTTACTTAAGTCTTACTCTGTAGGTCTAACCTACTAGGCTTATCCGTGCTTAACTTCAAATTAGGACTAGTTACTTTCATAGGTAGACTTTCCACTTGCCAAGCATCCGGTCACCCTTGACCTGTTTGGACTTTACCTTACCTAACCTCCAATTAGGACTAGTCACTTTCATAAGTAGATTTTCCATCTGCCAAACATCTGGTCACTCTTGACCTACTTATATTTTCCCTTGGCAAATCTCTAGTTAGGACTTTCTATCCATCTTCACTCACTAGGACTTCTCTTAGCCTCCAACTAGGACTTCTTCTGCATAGCCTCCAACTAGGACTTCCCTTGTCTAGCCTCTAGATAGGACTTTCCCTTGCCCAGTCAACCTGACTAGGATTTCCTTGTCCGGTCCAACTGACTAGGATTTCTCGCTAGTCTTCTAGTCAAATTGACCTGACTAAACTTTACTCATATCCAAATATTATGGTCTATTTGAATCAACCCTTGATCAAACAGACTAGACCTAGGTGTATTTGTAGAATCATTGGAGTGCGTTAGAGGGGGCGGGATGAATAGCGTGTGCTTCATTTTTTTCAGTCGGTTCGTTCGTTTCTAACATAAACAACTTACCAGCGGATTAAATAAACAAGCATAGAGACTCACGGATTTTACTTGATTCCTAACCCCCCCAGGGTTAATACGTCCAAGATTTATGTACGGGAAGTGCCTGTCCATTAGTGGTCTCCTTTCTAAACGTTCGTTCGGAAGCAGAGAAATTCATCTTATAGTTCAGAGTAATAACAAAAATAATAAAGGGCAAGATAGTAATAAAAAGATCAAACTCTTGTGTAGACCATTCTGGAAGTTCTGAGCATAGCATACCCTTTCTGGAACTTCCTCGGTTGCATGAGTTTGACTCCGTTCGCGTTCAGCAGCACCGCAGGATGAAGAGAATGGAGAATTAGATGATCCTTTGTACGTGGTGCACTTCAGCCGCCTTATATAGAGTCTTCCGGGTGTCTGAATAAGATCCGATCCGATCTCCTCAGACTATATCCGGGCTGATTCTTCTTGATCTGAGGGCTTGGACCATCCAGGCGCCTAGAATAACATCCGGGTGCTTGGATCTAGTCAACTTGGGTTTGACCTAAGTTGACCCTGAACTTAGTTCGACTGCTTTTGTGTGTTCCTCTTATGCTTCTTCCGTCTTGCTTCTAGCTCTTGATTCCTGCAAGATAAACATACAAATACGCAAATAACATAAGCCTACTTGTAGTCCATCTGACCTATTAGGCTTACCTAAGCCTTATCCTGTAGGTCTAATCTCCTGACTTACCCATGCTTAACTCCCCTTAGGATTAATCACTTCCAAAGATAAATTTATCATCTGCCAAACAAAATATGTCTCTACTCTTATTCATCATGCAAAGATAAAAAACTCCAAGTGGTTGTCATGTTTTTTTTTTTTACTATTTTATGTATTCATATTAATATTATTATTATTATTATCATACACATTTTTTTCTCTAGTATATGTTTTTATTCTGGGTCATATATATTCTTGTTTCTACTTTGTACTTCTATTTTTTTACATTTTTTAAAAATTAAACAGTAGACAAGTTAAATTTCCAAATTTATATAGTCACATTAAAAATGGGGAGTTCAACATCCAAAAAGAAGTCTTCTTTCCATGTAGCCATCAGTAACACAATCATGTATCTTTCACTAACATGAAAATTGTTTGGTGGATGAGATTTGTAGCGTTGAGTTAAACTTGGTTGAGTGTATAGTCTGAATAGGAATTGATTCAAGAGCTCCAAATCTCAACTGCCATGCACCCAATCAAATTGAGCAACAAAGAAATAGCTAGGCTACATCCAGCTCAACTCCTAGGTCATATGGTGCACTGTCATTAAGAGGGTGTGAGGGTGCTCACTTTAAGCCTATACATGATAGACACTCACTATACTTTGGCACAATCAACCACACCCCTGACACCCAAACCAATTCCATACAAATCCATTTTGAAAAAAGTTGCCTACAGTTTGACCAAAGTCAACTTACTTTAGGCGTGCTCTTAATAGTTCAACCATTGTAAACTTGACATCTAGCCTGATTTGTTTGTCAAAGTGTTAGTGATCAAAGTAGCAATTCATCTGGAAAATGATAGTTTTTAGCTCTGTCACAACAAATACATTGACTAAATTTCTTCTCCTCCTCTATAAGATATTGAACATACAAGAACAACTAAATGTTTGGTGCATGAGCATACTTATTTTACCAAAGTTCAAGGACCAAGCAAAGTGATAGACTACAACTTGTGACAAATAGTGCCCCAATCAAATTCTTTAAACCAGGCAACTAGGTAATGTAACCCTTCCTAACTAAAGGCATCATCCCCAATGAAGTTGCCTCAAAAAACAAATCTCTAAGATTATATTTTTATGTGATATATCATGCTTTCATAGCTATAGGTCTTCAACCTAATCAATGATCCTCACCATAGAGTTTATCTCACCAAGCCTTTGGTATATCAAATACACCATGCTCCCAAGCTTGTTCCATGCCATCTAATCCTCCTTGACTCTTAGTCCATTTTACATGCAATCCTAGATTCTACATTAGATTAGACCTTGGTCCATCAAATGCATAAAGCTCCATGAGATTTCTCCCATTAGATCCTCCTCACCTTCTATAACAAGCTTGTCCCAAGTGTCAGAGCCACCAAACCTTTGATCAGATAATCACATACACAACCGCTCAATGCTCCTAGTACTAAAGTGTTTTTGAAGCTCCTCCAAATGTGCAACACTTGGTTATAGTCCTCCAAGCCATCGAGGACAAATTGACCCTACCTCATCAAGTCAAATAGCTCTGAGCTCCATGTGCATTAAGTCACTTCATTGCACCTAAACTCATTTCCCCAATAATGAGCCTTTATATTTAGTGTTTGATTTTAATTATTTCCTCTATTCTCATTATATCTCACACATTTATTTTCTTCGCTTTGCACTTGTGTTCTCAATCTCCACTTTCTTTTAACCTCCTGGTTCATAGTCTTGAGAAGATTACTTTATGTTGGTCATGTGTTTAGTTTGTTCACGCTTAGAAATGCTCGACAATTGATTGGAGATGAGTTGTAGTATTGTATCTTTTTACTATTTCATGTATTCATGTCATTGTTGTTATTGTCATAGGTATTTTTATTCAAGTATGTTATTTTACTATTGTATGTGACATTATTCAGCTAGGGTTTTTAGATTTATATGAATAAAATAAAGACTCTAATACTATTTTAGTGATTTGAATTTTCCTTTTGTGTTATCTTGTGGTTGTGATGTAACAATTGATGTCATAACAAGTCAAGAGCTTGTTCCTTATATAGGAAGGGAGCTTAAGATGTTGACAAATGGAAGAGGAGAAAAGATGGTGATACAGTGTAAATTTCTAAGGTTGGAAAATGATGCAATGATAGACAACCATCTAACTATTTCATATATATTAAATAAAATCAACTGATTAATGGTCCAATATTGAAATAGGTGAAATAATTTTAACGACTCATGATAACCATTGCACTTATACAATTTAATCAAATCGAGATGAATTATGGCATAACAACATGCATTTGATCACTGAAATATAAGATTCCATTGTTGACTAATTATCAAGCCCTTCCTCCTTAAGACAAAGGAAGTGTATTGACTTGTCTAAGTCAATGACATACCTTTAATTTGCTAAGTTCTCAATTAATATATATAGTGATGTATAACACATCCATATATTATTCAACGAGTGTAGACGATGACATTTAGCTTAGACATCCATCTCAAATTTAGTAATAAGAAATTTTATTCAAGGAATTCAATATGGTTGGACAATGTACAATAGGAGTTCGAATTTAGCATCCTCGTATTGAAAAACATAGAAAATTAAACACCTAATCGACATCTTGCTTGCACCACTGCTCTTTTGGTAAGATTATTGCATCCACTATATTTAAATGCACTCTTTGTAACATCGATTAAGCATCGAGCTTGGGAACACATGCCTGCAATCACAAAAATTTGATCATATATTACTTAATGTTGTGGTTATATTCATATTATAATTATGTTATTACTAAAATATCTCTTAACTTTGCGTTATTGACAAGGCATCAAGATCATCACAATATCCTTCCGCAAATAAGCCTCAAAATATACTCGCAACAGACACTTTTTGAAGACTTATTTTGGATATATCTCCTCCAAAATCTTCAAATAAGATCAATGTATTGGGCCCTTTTGTAGTGAAGTATCTGGGAACATGGTACCTGTTTGAAATTGTGCTCTTAGGATCAATGTAAAATTATTGCATAAGAAGAGATACATCCCGAATTAATATCCACATAATCATATCAATATTAACTGAAAAAATATAATGAGAAACAAGAAAATCAAATAAATTCTCAAGTGCATGATAATTTAAGATGTAATATTTTTAGAAACCAATGCGATTATACTTTTACATTATCTAGAAACTCACTAAAATATAATCATTTAGTTCAATTCTTTACATATTCTATTGTGTAGCCTTAGGGAGCGGTGAATACAATATTTGACAAGATAAACTTTTAGATATCTCAAATGTAGTAGTAGTTGGTACTTAAGAAAACTTGTCTAACAATTGAATGTTCCTTCTACCAAAGTTTACTATTCTACAAACCTATAAGAGATCCACAATGAAATTTTAGGGAAAAAAATATGACTTTCAACCATAATTTCACAAAATTTAAATGCAATATAGAACTTAAGTATCCAAAATTACAAGGATCGAGGCACTTACCATCTTTGAGAAGGCTTTCCACAATCAGTTCTACATCTATTTGAGTCATACTCTTGTCTATAATCACAAGGTTCACATCCTTTACCATCAGCAATGAAGGATGGCCAATATCGGCCAATGCTCTGTCCATTCACCCAAGCATACCCTTTCCCCATCCCTTGCAAATCGAGTACCAAAGTATCATTTCCCTCAGGAACCTCAAATAGAGTCTGGGATAATAAAAAAACAACTAGTTCATAATTGTAATGAAAAAAATGTTAAACAAATTAAGTATATGACTATAGTGGTTCGACAAAGACAATTTAATATCACAATATGAATTTGTGTTTCTAATAGAAAGACCAAAAGTTTCTTACCTTATACCATGTCAGTGGTCTATTAATAGGTAGATGACCAGAAATCCACTTGATACTCTGTTGTTTTGATGGCAAGTAAAATTGCTCATCCTCTCCATCCAACCCAATCTTAGAACAATTTTAGCATGATTTTAAGAATTTTTGTAACATACAATATAATATTTAAATGAATATTCTAAAATATGTACTTGATGGTACCTTATATGTCCATGTGTTTGATGTCAAGTTGATTGTCGCATTTCCATATCCAATAAGTGTAACTGGACCACCATCGATTCCGGCCCTTTGTAAATCAAAATATGCTCCATAATTCTAACCAGTGCAACAAACATAATATAATATTGTTAGCAAAGTTTTAATTCCAAAAATTAGTTGGAAGAAAAATAAAATAAATAAGGTCTTAAAATCATGCATTTTCTATTAAAACAAAGATATTGTCTTAAAATCATGCATTTTCCATTAAAACAAAGATATTGTAATACCAATATAAGGAACTTTGTAAAAAGTAATATTGAGATACAAATTTTATCTTAAAATACATTAGTCTAAGAGATACAAGAAAAAACTTTTGTGCTTAGTGTCTTGAGAGAAAGAAAAATAGTAGAATATTTTTTTCTCTTACATCTCAATTTATGATCTTTCAAATATGTTCATAACATTTTTAATTTTCATGCTATACTATTTTAATTCTCAATTTCCTCAATTGTTGGATGTATGATCACAATTGTTTGAAGAAAGAGAAATTTTCATCTTTTCATATACTTTGGCAAAAAAATTAAAAATATATCTTGTTGAAGATAAAAAAAATGATATAGAATAATAACATGTTTAATATAAGGAAATACAAACCGCAAGTCCATTTGTAGCACTAAGAAGGGATATGTAATTGTGCCCTTTTCGCATTTTTGTTGTCGGCTCAAATTCAAACTCATACTTTCCATTCACAGCATATTGAGATCCTGGTTGATAAACTTCATTAAATTCTTTTCTAAATTTTTCACCCTAGCTAATAATCATAAATAATTTGAAAAATAAATTGCATCACTTTATTGATCTAAAATTTAGACAATCTAGAAATAATGGTCAATTAGATTCAATAATTAGGCAATCAAGATATAGATGGAACATCAATGATGGAGATTATTAGTAGAACACCATATAACATTAAGAATAAACTAGGAAAAAGTGATCACCTATAAAGTGCTTGTTAACAAAAGCATGAATAATGTGCCCTTTTGTGTTAACATGAAGCTTCATTTTCTTACTCCAATATTGGTGGAATTTGCTCAAATCAATGCTGTAACATGTGGAAGAATAAATCATAGTTAAGTCGCCTACAATGGCTAAGAAAGGGACAAATCAAAAGTGAGTTCTTTGTTCTCTTTTGCATGACTAAATTATCATTGTTTTGAAATCTATGTGGAAACTTACTAAAATTGATTTAATTGATGTAAAAGCCAATTACCTAGTCATGTACCATAGGTAATCACTAGTATCACCAGTAGTCATGATCTGCTCTAATAGAGAGTTGTTAGAGAATGATCCCTTTTCATGAAGAGTGTCCTTGATATTCTCAGGTCGCCATTGCCAATTGAAAATTGATTCAGTAGGCGTGGTGACTATCAAATTAGTTGGAGCATTCACCTGTTTTCATGAAGAGTTGACTTTAAGAATAAAAATCTAATTATCTCTCAGTATCGAAAGAGGTGACTAAGTTTGATTTATTTACCAATAATAATTTCACTTTTCATGAATTTTGTTGCTATATTTTGTTACAAATGTTAAATGTATCATCAATTACAAACATGTTAGCTTTCCAAAAGATGCCTAAATTTTACCTTAGCAGTGTTATACACTTCTTTCTCACAATTAGAAAGGACACTGATAGACTTGGAAGGAACAAAATATGTCTTTCCATTGTATGTCGCATTGATATCACTTGATTGATTAGCATTTATCAAAAAACAACCAACACCAATCCCATTTGCAATGTATTTTGTCACCTGCAATTTAGTAGTGTAACATTACATTTTATGAACAAGACTGAATCTGATCGTATATAAGAAGCAAGTAGTAGACTTACTGCTAATCCATCTCCTAAGTCTGTAGTATTGGCAACTCCATATACGAGAATCTTTTCCATTATTTTTATGACATTATGTAATTGCTTTAAGTGTCCCCACTTGGGTTGCCTTATATTCCCTATATTTACAAGAAGAAAAGAAAGAATCATGCAAGTCACTAATTTTTAACAGGTAAAAATAATTTGACTTTTGGATAATAAATTTTTCTAGACATTGATTAATGAAATATATACCATATTCATCTAGAGGAGCATCATAATCGTATGATGTTACTATATACGGGCCACCTGATGTCCGACCAAAGTTTGTTCCTCCATGATACTGAAAATAATTATGCTATTACCACATGAATTCAAAAAAATATTGAAAAGAAATAAAGATGTACGAGGAGCTAATGTAAGTTAGTAAGTAGCAATGAAACATTAGTTATAGAGTTCAAACCATATAATAGTTTTGCAAAGTTCCTCCAGATGCAAAAAAGTATGCAACCGCATAAGCTATGTCCTCGACAGGCCTATGTGGTTTACTTTGCCCCCAACCTTGAAACCTGAGCAAATCACCATTTATTTATTTCATATTATTAAAGAAGTGTAATACTCATTATAATTTTAAAAAAACTAAACTTACCATCCTGTCCAATTCTCTGTCCACAATTTAGGGCTAGTTGGACGATTTGGTGTAAACTTGTGACAGTAGAAACCATTACAAGTATTTATCTGTTAAGAAGGAGAGAAAATATATGCATTTTACACCAAATGAATTAAAAAATTTATCATGATCATGTGCCTATAGAATGTTCAAAATGATATTGCATTCAAGATTGTACATAGGCTCATTTGATTAACAATTTTATCATTTACCTTATTATAACAATACTTGTGAGAGGGAAGTTAACTGATATAATTCATAATAAAATTTTAGTAGTTTTACCTTGATGCCTTTAAATTAAAATATTTAAGAATTATGCACTTACCATAGGAGATGGGGCATCCGCTTGCTGGCACATTACCCATGGCACACCTACATTAAGTGATTCTGCCATATTTGCACACCATTGGATATATCGTTTCCCAGCAGATCCGTACTTGTCCATGATGTTGCCATACTCATTTTCAATCTAAGTACATGTCACAAGTTTAGTAGGTCTTTCAATGACAATGAAAATGGTTAGAGGACATTGCTACTTTGTTACACAAGGTATAAAAGATGACAAGGTAATTAATAATCAAATTAACTACATAATTTTATGGTACGTATTTCAAATTTTGTCTAAGATAGCTACTATTTAAATTAACTACATAATTAAAAATATATGTAGAAGTTTGAAGAAGACATGGAATTGAAATAAAATCGTTTGATTGTATTTTTTTCCCCTTTTCTTAGTACATACTTGGGATATGATGATCGGTCCACCTTGTGAAGCAAAGAGATCTTCATTCTTGACCATGTTCACAATCAAGGTGGTGAAATTTTGCATCTCAGCCTACACAATATTAGATGGTAACATAAAAAAATAATATAAAAAGGAGTTGAATTCAAGAGTCAAGCTAAGTGCATATTAGTACCTTAAATATTTCATTATCAGTCCTCATTTCGATTCCTGGAATTTGGTGCAGCCACACAGGAAACCCACTGAGAGGAGCCAAAACAATTTTCATATATTCTATCCTTACACATGGAGACAATATTATGCAAATGAAGTTGTTTAGGTTACCCATAATTCCATTCAGCACAAACATATGGTCCGATTCTAAGAATTGCATAAAGGCCTGCATCTTGCACAATCTTGATGAACTTGATAAAGTCTAAGTTTCCAGTAAAATTGTACTATTGGGAGTACAGAAAAATAGATAAGGTTAGGAAGGTTCAACATAGGTACATGATGAATCACAATAAGGGTAGTTAAACCTCTCCTTTGGTAGGCTCATGAGCATTCCAAAAGATATATGTCTCAATGGCATCAAGTCCTCCTTCCTTTGCTTTTTGAATGAGGCCTGACCACATCTGAAAGAAAGGAAAATCGAAAGGATAAGGATGGTGGCGAGGAAGGTGAATAGTTGATCATTCAATTTGTTTGCTTATGTTGATAATCGAGTTGATATGCAATGGAATATTAAACATAAATACAAATGATGAAAAAAATTATATCATATTAATAACTTTTTGTCAATATTTGTTCATAATTAAAGGGAGTAATATGCCATCTTAAAACAATTATATCATCCTAATAATTTTTTTAGCTTAAGGCCCAGTTTACTTGGAGGTGCGGAAAGTAAATCTGAGGAAAATTTTTCTTTGCATGCATACATCCACTGTTTACTTTTATAAAATCTTAATAGAGGAAAGAAATATAATCCATCCGTGGATCATTTTTCTCCCAAAAATGAGCCCTCCAAAATTGGACGGAAAGCGAGGATGGAAAATAAAATTACATTTCTCTCCCATCTTTCTCTCCGATCGCGCAGCCTCCCTCCTGCTCTCTTCCCCTCCTCCGCCATGACTTCGCCGACACCTACGGCCTCCCGCCGGATCTTCGTTGTCGTCCGCGCGTTGAGGAAGCAAGGAGCAAGCCGAAGCCCTACTACTGTTCTTCTTTCTCGGGAGCAGAGGTGTGCCGCTGTCACGTCTCATTCGCGCGAGGGTGAGTACCGGCATCCTTCCTTGTTCACCGGTCATAACCTTCTCCCTTGCGCGGCAGAGTCTTTTCCCTCGCACAAGAACCTTTCTCCACCTCCACCGGCAGAACCTTCTCCCCTGCGCGGCAGCCTTCTCCTCTGCTTGACACTGATCTCCTCTGCCAGCAAGAAGAACAGAGAACGAGAGATGTTGCTGGAGAACTGCTCTTGCTGTCGCTGGAGAGCTGCTCATGCTGTCGCCGGAGAGGAGCCCATCCTCCACTCTTGCTGTTGCTGTCAAGAACAGAGCTGAGCTCGTTGTTTCGTGAAGAACAGAGAGCTCTCCTTTGAGGCGGAGGAGAAGGAGCCACCGGCGATTAGGACGGCGAAGAAAAGAGGATGGCTTCGACGAGGAAGAAGAAGGTTCACGGATGGGATGGGTACTTTAGACCAGAAACATAAATTTTATTTTCTTTCCTTAGTTAAGGTAAACAAGGTTTCAGGGATAAGGATGAGGATGGATTTTATTCACCTTCCATCTCTTTTCCTTATCCTTAGATTTGTTTCATCCATCCACCACCCACTCTTTCAAGTAAACTGAGCATAAATGATTACTTTGATATGATTATTTAAAGAATTATTCTATGTTATAATATTTCACCATATTTGTGAAGTTAAATGGTTAAGCTTTTATGTAGAATTTAAAATAATATTTTATACATAAAAATTGTTCCATAAATATCAAAAAGATATGCACTATATGTGAGAGAAACCATATAGCTACTGAAACACTTAAAAACTCAAAGTTACATGTGAGACAAACCACAATGGGACTTACATCAGGAGTGCTGCGTGGATAATGAATTGAACCTGAGATGAGAACTCGTCTTTCTCCATTAATGATAATTGCTCTCCCATCATAGGTAACATTTGTTGCTAAGGATGGAGAAATTGAAAAACAAACAATAAGCAATAACAATGAAATTCTTGTTGTCATCATCATTGTGATAATTAACATCGCACTTGATCATCCTCCAACCCTCTTGGAGCTTTATATAGTGGGATTATTTTGGATAAGTCTTAGGCATGATTTCATGTGTTGTCATTGTACGTTTCTTTAGCTATAGATAAGTTTTTTTGTAGGCATATTGAAATAACTTTGTTAGTCATTATCTCTCAATATTTATCTACAATCTAGATTAAAATAGACGACAAACAAATTATAGTAAGAGTCTAATATTAGATTACATATGATCATGTCAAACTACCATTTTGTTTTATTGCCAACTTGGATTTACAAGTCTTTTAAAATTTACCAATTAAATATTTATTGTATATTTATTCACTCATTTATGATTGTCATTTATTGGGGTGAGCAATTGATTAATAACCGAATCGATTGAATTGATGAAATCAAAATCGAGCAAGCCAAACCTATCGAACTTTATCATGAAAATCGAATTGATAAAAAAATCAATTAATCTGATCGATTACCGAATTAACTGATATTTTTTTATCAATTGATTGATTATGTACATCAGTTGACTTCTATTATACAATCGTGTCGGGAATCAAGATTTTAGAAAAAAATTTAAACACCAATCAATCACATCAGTCGATTATTTATAATATAATAGTAGATTGATGCTGGTTTAATTTAATTGATTTAATTAATTTTTAAATTTTAAAATTGAGATCGAATCGAATAAATAAAAATAACTAAGATTTTTTTAAAAAAATTGAATTTTTGAATAAACTCAATCAAATTTTCAAATTTGATCAGTTTGATAGGTTAATTCAGTTTAACCGATCATTTGCTCACCTCTATTCATTTGTATCTACTAATTGGGTTGGTAAGTAATATTTATGTTGGACTCTTGACCATCTTCATTCATTAATTTTTTCCTTTTCTATAATTCTGCTTATAAGACTTGATATTGTTTCATATGCCTTTTTAAATTGTGAATATTTAAATAATTTAAATTAGTGTATATATATTAAAAGTTATGTCAAATACTTGGAGTTCTAATTTTGTAACTATTATACTTTTGAAGTTTTGTTAAACTAGCCAATCATATTCTTCATTTATAACTAAGCAATTATTTATATATTGGTTATTTAGTGTCACATGCATTTGCCAAAGTAAAAGTGATACCGAATTATTAAATCTCTTTTGAGATGCAAATTATTGTATTATACATGACCGTTTGTTTGCTTCATTAGTAAAATTGTAAGAGAGTTTGCACGGGAGATTTAATTCTCTTAGATAAATTTATGAGTTTTGTAACTAAAAATCAAGCATTTTTTTCAGCATCTTTAAAGAGCAATCTTGTTTGATAAATATTGGGTCCAAAAGGATGTTCGTATGTCCACAATGGTATGATATTGTCCACTTTGGGCTTAAGCCCTCATGACTTTGTTCTTGGGCTCTCCCCAAAAGGCCTCATGCCAATGGAGATATCTTTCATCCTTTTAAACCCATGATCTTTTCCATGTGCTTTAGATGTGGGACTATGTTTGCACCCTTGCAACCCAACAATCCCCCCCTCAAACAAAGGACCACAGGCCCCCCGGTCTGAATCCTCGACCCATCAGGAATTTTTACCCCTCGGTCCACCTGACCTACCAGGACTTTCACCTAGCCGCAACTAGGACTTTTGCCCCTTGGTCCACCCGACCTACTAGGACTTCTCACCTGGTGTAATCCCCCCCTCAAACAAAGGACCACAGGCCCCCCGGTCTGAATCCTCGACCCATCAAGAATTTTTACCCCTCGGTCCACCTGACCTACCAGGACTTTCACCTAGCCGCAACTAGGACTTTTTGCCCCTCGGTCCACCCGACCTACTAGGACTTCTCACCTGGTGTCTGGTTTTCTTGATTCAGACACGGGAGCACCCACTTCCTTTGTTTAAGGTTCAAACCACATGGTTAGATCTGGATCATGGCTCATCCGGCGGTTAGTCCGGTGAAGAGCAACCTCGCTCTGATACCACTTGTTGGGTCCAAAAGGATGTTCGTATCTCCACAATGACATGATATTGTCCACTTTGGGCCTAAGCCCTCATGGTTTTGTTCTTGGGCTCTCCCCAAAAGGTCTCATGCCAATGGAGATATCTTTCATCCTTTTAAACCTATGATCTTTTCCATGTGCTTTAGATGTGGGACTATGTTTGCACCCTTGCAACCCAACAATAAATTTGTCATATTAAGCTTTATCCCTTTCAAGAAAGTGATGAGTAATAACGATGTGGGATTTGGTGTAGGAGAGTTCTTCAAAACATTGTAACATGTTTATTAATATTGCTTGTTAAATCACATAGAGAACCCAAGTGAAATAGCATATAATTATATATATTAAAATAAGAGAAAAAATTGATGTTGATATACTTATTCTGTTGTAATTCAAACTCACACTCTAGAGTGATCTTCAGTACATTAGCATGTTATGCAAGAATCCAATCCATTACTACATACTTCTAGATAAATGCCCCCTTGTGCAACTAAGTATAAAATTCTATGTTTGTATTTTCATTTACATATTGGATATGCATGAAAATAAAATTAAAAAAATATTTTATTTGATGAGATAGTAGTTTTCGAACACGATCTTATCTGATAAGAGCGTATCAACCCTAAAAGTTAGAGTTTGATTTCCTCTTTACATAGTAGCTAGCATTATGACGTCGGTAACAAAAGATTCTCCAATCATGGTAAATCCCAGTCAGTCTCATGGACTCAATCTCTGGGAGTGGTCGGCTCGGTCCCACGGAAGTTTTCCACCGACCACCAGGGTAAATCGGGAAGCGCATACGGCGGTCAATCCAGATGCCTAGCATCCTTTGATTGCATTCCCCATTTGGAAGAAAATTCTTACAAATATGCCGTAGTTGGGGATCGAACCGACAACCCGGGTGTCAAAGATTCTCCAATCATACTCATGAGACGGATGACTATTGTGCTCATATGGATACCATAGAGACGCGAACATATTTATCGCACTTAGATCGACTACACTCTCCAAATCCACAAAAGTTTTACTCATCAAAAGGTATCTTTCTATACAAATGATTAAGTTAGAATTCGCATGAATCTTTGATGGATTTCTTTTCTACTGTGTTTTCATGTTTTATTTCGCTATGGAACTCAACAAAAACAACATTAAAGATCTTTAAAAAGTATCATAAAGAGGTTGTTTGCGATTTTAAGTTATAAACACTTTGATAGAGTAAATAAGGTGAATTACACTATGATACTTGATAAATTAAAGAAAATGTAATGATTATACGAAGTAAATGGAATTTTAATTTTTCATCTTCTCATTATATCATCCATATTTTTTTACTTCACTTGGCATTTCTATACTCATGCTCCACTTTCTTTGACCTCCTCCTTCATAGTTAATTTTAAGACGATTAGTTTAGTCATGTTATTGTCAACAACAACTTGGAGACGAGTTCTGGTATCATGCTTTTTTTACTATTTCATATATCCATATTATTGTTGTTATCATCATATACTTTTTTGTTCGAGTATGTTTTTATTTTCAGTCATATACTCTTGTCATTCATATTCTTATTCCTGATTTCTGTTTCTATCTTTTACATTTTTCAATTGAACAATAAACATTTCAAATTTATATAGCCTCATTATAATTGGAGAGTTCAACATCTAGGAAGAAGTCTGCTTTCCACGTAGCCATCAGTAAGACAATCATGTGTCCTTCGCTAACATGAAAATTGTTTGGTGGTTGAGATTGATAGCGTAGAGTTAAACTTGGTTGGGTGTATAGTTTGAATAGGAATTGATTCAAGAGCTCTAACAGTTCAACCATGCTAAACATGGCATCTAACCTGATTTGTTTGTCGATTTGTCAGTGTTTAAGCTGGCTGAATCGTTTCAGCAACCAACATGATCAAGCTAGCAATTTATCTGGAAAAAGATAGTTTTAGCTCTGTCAGAATCAATACATTGCCCAAAGCATACAAGAACAGCTAAATGTTTCATCTCAGTTATTACTTATTGAAGGAACTGTTATATGGAAATAAGAACTGATAACCATTAGAACTGTAATTTGTTTGACTCCTTCATCAATTCAATAGCCCAAAGCATGAGATCAGATTCAGTGCACCATTGCATCACCAAATATGATCATCAATCAAGGCGATGGAGAAGGTACTCCACTTCCACAAGCTTGGTCAAAGGGATGACCCAATCCCCATAGAGATGATAAACTACAGCAGGGTCAACTTTGTACTTGGGACGGCTGCTCTCGTTTCTGCCAGTGTTATTTACAGTCACATCTTGCCCAAACACCTTTGCCTTCTTCTCCGCTCTCCTCTTCACTGTTTCTTCTTGAGCCTCGGATGTAAGCAATCTCATCAAAGCATCCCTATCCTGCACAAACATCATCGATGTCTCTGGATTTTTTTATTTTTTAGCAAAATGTAAGGAGAAAAATGGAGAGTCATTGAGATGCTACTCCAGCTCTGATTGCCCTGGTGTAGTCTTCTGGGGCATCTCTGAACTTGGCTTCTGCCACAAATCGCCCATAATTGATCCTTCTTGAAAGCGCCTTCATTTAGAACACACATACGTTAACTAAATCAAACAAAGTATTCATTAGAGATTGTGTTCACCTGTAGGCACACAAGATCTGCAGCTGCTGCGAGTGCATATCTGCCATCATCTCCTTTTGCAGTGAATTGTGGAAGAAGTTGATTAAAATACATCTTCCAGATGGCGTTCCTAGCATTCACAGATGCAGCAGCAGGGTGCAACACCTGTGAGTGCATTGCAGAGAATGAGATCCATCCCTGGAATATATATATATATATATATAATCACCTCTGGATATTTGTAAGGAGGGACAAATATTGGCGGCACTAGAATCTTTGGGAAGAAGGGAATCTCCTCTGGGTTTTGATATCTTCCAGCCTACAGTACGTACGTTGAAGGAAAATAGAGACGAATTACACAATTTATGAACAAATTCAAGCAGTGGAAGTCAACGCCTTACCCTGGCCTGCACTGCCTCTGTTTCCCTGACGAATAGGTCGAGCAGGGAATAGTTACGGAAGACTCCTCCGGCCAGGTAAGAGGGATCATAAGCAGGAAGGTTTGAGGGGTATTTGGCCCTCTCGATGAGGCTGAACACGATGCTGTCTTCTTCCCTAGTCAAGAACTCTCTCACTGATTCGAGATTGAACTGGTTGGCCATTTCCTGGAGTTGTCTGCAGCTGCAGAGACAGGAAAAGGCGAGGAAGGAGAAGGCATAGAACAGTGGGCGAGAAGCCATGGACGTGAAGCTTGATTGATAGGCAGAAGGCTTCTGATCTCTCTCTCTCTTGCTTCTTTTAGTTTGTTAGTTGCGGAGGTTTTCATTCATTTTTTAATTTCAAAAAATATATCAATAATTTGACTAAAGGACTTGTTGAAAGGAAGACAAATGTGTTCAATGAACGCAATGATTTGTTCGAGTTTCAACCAATCCACAATCATCTCTACTTTGACTTCCTATTCTAGTTGACTTTTGGATGTTAATTCAACGGCTTACGACAGTTATTTTTGACTTGTACAATTGAGAAATACCATGGGGTGCCAGGATTAAACCAAATAGCACTTAGACACAGTGATCGGCATATGGCTGAGTTATCATCTCTTCTGTATAAGATGGAATCCGTCACCTTAGCGATCCCACACGGTTGGCTCCACGATCATTTATAAGGAAGTAAATCGAGAAACTGTAGTTAGTTACAACAAAAGAGGGTATTGCTCGCCTTTCGAGATTCGAACCCTTGTCCTCTTCTGTAAGTCTACTCCGTCATAACCAACTCAGCAATGCCCTGATACTAAGTTATCATCTCTCTATGAGCGTTGACTATCTTATCCTAGCTATACCTCCCTATTTATTTATTGAATGCCACTTGAAGTTATCGTTTGAGTTCATCAAAGTCAAATTAAGTTACGCGCGTCTTTCAAATAAACGTTATCAATTGAAGATGCACTCTTTTAGCTATAAGAGGTACGTACGTCTTTTCATTTGGTTATAACAAATACTTTCAATTAGTTATACTAAGTATTTTTATTTGAGCTATAAGAGGTTTTTCATTTAATCAAAGTATATATCTTCCTTTAGTTTAAATGACCATTTATGGCAAAAATAATTTGTTTCACCTTTAATCATGTCGTCCACTCAATCCGAAGGCGTTTTTGAGCTGTTGTTTTCATCCAGCGGAGCACGCACGAGTACATACATGCGTGAAAAGAAAGGGGAAAGTCAACTCAAAAGTCAACGCTGAGTTTCACAAGGCACTTGTGGATAATGGATATAAACCTCATATCATTCACATGATTAATTCACAAGATGTTTGCTTTTAGGGTGGGTTGTTGCTCGATCGCTTTCTAATCGAGAAAGAGTGAAAAAAAATTTCTTTATAGCAAATGGCTAGAATTTGTTATGAGTTGCGTTAACTATGAGAGGCAAGTGTAGTTTAGTTGGTATAATCTTCAATCGCTCATCTATTGCATTTATAATCCATCAAATATACATCATTAATAATATTATTTATTATTATTTTTTAAATTTATCTTAATATTTTATTATTATCATACTAACATTGTATATTATCTAACATTAATGTATATAAAATATCTTAATTTTCAAATAGAATTTAATTTAATTTTAAAATAATTTCTCCATCCTAAATTCAGATCAATTCAAATCCAATCCAACCAAAAATATATATATCCAAGTCAAATTTCAAGTCCAACCCAATCTAACCCGAACCCTAAAACTTTCAATCCTAACTTGATATTTTTCGTATCAATTCGGTTGGCGAGTCAAATTGATTTTTGACACCCCTCTATCATTACTAATATATAAATATTGTAAAAGTGTTTTCTAGATTTTCATTATTAGAATTTAATCCTTTTTTTTTTGAAAAATATCATAACGATAGTATATAATCTTTAGGGGTAAAATGATGACAATATAATTACCACAATCTCATTCACTCTCTCTTTCTTTTTAATTTTGAGAGACTATAAAAATATTTGCTAAAGTTGATCGTTTATTTGCTAAACATCTGTTTGAAAATGTTTTTTCATAGTCGAAGGCTTCCATCGTGTCAGAAGTCAGCATTGCTCTCAGATCTCAATCCTAGACAGAAATTCTTGAAATTACAAAGAATGAAGTTAATATATCAGACCAAACACAGATTATAGATGTATTCATGGATCGTGTTAAGTCAATTTTATAGTATTCAGCTTCGTAGATCAGATTATATGGTCAACCCATGATCACTCTATTAATGATCCATTCTTAGCGATGAAATCTAGAAATTCTATCCCTACACTCAGCCAGAAGAAATCTCCTGGCCTGATGGATCTTGTGGAATTTCTATTGGCAACTTGAAGATATATACATCATTGAAGGTAATATATCATCAACTTTTCATCCATTTTTATTCTAGTTCTATGAATCAGGGCAGCTTAAAACTAAACTTTAATCCTTGCTAACAAAGCTGGAATTAGAGAGTCTTGTCCTATCTAGTTTTAAAACAATAGCTCCCTAATCTTAGTAATCACACATATTTCTAAGGCCGTTAATACATGTACCAAATTAAATTACAAACTATGAAACAAAACCAAATTAAATTAAATTTCTAGTAAAACTTTTCTATAATATTAAATAAGATAATTAGCTACATGATTTCCTTTAAAGACTTTTGCTCCTAAAGAGGAAGACATATCAAAATACTCTTATAAATATTAATTTTTTAAAATTAAATTCTTAATTTTCATTATTATCATTCCTACTATTATTGGCTCTCATCAATATGCATTCTTAGGATCACAGGTAAAAGAACTATTTTAAGCAGCTCCATAGATAATCACTAGTGCAAAACTATAATTGCAGAGGTTTCTTTACTGAAGATTGATATGGAGAAAGCTTTTATTTGGTAAACTAGCATGCCTTTCTTTATGTATTATAAAGGTTTTATGGAAGATGGATTATAAGGATCGAGGCTATATATTATCTCTTCTTTAGTGGAGGCTTGACAGTTTTGTTTAGTAGCGAGTCTGATCCTTGGTTGAAATGTCCTCATGGATTGCACAAAGACAATCCACTCTATCCTTTACATAACCTATAATATAATCTGTGTAGATCTATACAGCTAGGTAATTCAAATGGCACCATCAAAGCTAACAATTTCAGATATAAGTGGAGATGATCAGCAAATTTTAAGTGTATTGAAATTTCAACGAAACAATCATTTTCTCAAAGGTAGAAGAGATAGCCATATGCAACTTAAAAGTTTTGCTTAAAGTCTTTGCTAGGTAATTAAGGCAGACTTACATGCGAGCAGGTGATCTTGTGACATGGCTTATATGCAACTACCCTGACCTATGATATCAGTTTTACACTAGGCAATATCCAGCCATATCAAGAAATTTTGTTCAAGGTGATAAACAAGGGCAAATCTATAGGTGGAGGATGTAGATTGGTGAATTTTGCAGTGGACCACTTGATGGGATGACTTGAGCATTTATGTCATCCTATCTTTTTAAGATCTCAAGTGAGATCCACCATGATCAGTTCTTGAAAATTCCACCTGAAGGAATTAAGAACAATCTACCTACTAGGTGAGGCAGTCCCATTGCAGATCCGCCTAGGCTTACCATGATTTTCATGTACATGTTCGACTTTATCATCTAATTTTTATCAACACTTCAGTAACTATAAAAGTCACGATCTCTATTATTTTTACATTGATCTAAATATAAAATATTGATATGATACTGAAATAGTATCGTTTCAATCAAAATTCAAAACTCTAACATAGTTCGACATTTTAAACCTTAGTGAGAAGAGAAAATATTAATGAAAATTTAGTAAAATAATTAATTAGAAAGTATAGTGGAAAACGAGAAAACACCCTTAGAGATGAGAATAGGGGAAATCATAGTTAGAGAATCAATGAAAATTATAATTGGAAGCTTGGATGGAAAGATACAAATTATGATTATATTTAAATATGAACAATCAAACAAAAAATAAATTTTCCCCACTAAACTACTTGGACCATCCATGGGACCACCTGAGCTACCTAAGTTGTCTAGGGGTTCTTCTTGGGGTCGCTTTCGAATGGGTTGCTTAATATGGACCACCTACCACCTAGGCAAGGTGAAGCCTACTTAACCTTATCTAAAAATAAAGCCTACTCGAAAAGAGATCAGGCTACCATCTAAATTGCTTTTTAAAATATTTCTCTAGAACAATTATGGCGATCTCAAAGAAAACAATTAAGAGAATTTACTTAATTAGATATGATCAATAAATTATCAATAGGTGATGAAGACTAGTTTACCATATACTTTACCTGTGTTGTTTAACTTAATTAAGCTTAAGAAAGTTATGGAAGAAGGTTAGGAGATTAGGAATTAGAATCTCTTCCATTCAAACACTAGCCACGATATAATCTTTATTACTTGGGAGTGTTACGAGTTGCATAAAATGGATATGTTTTCCTAGTGGCCTAATATCGATATCATTTGAACCATGAACCATCATCCTCACTACTATAAATCACCCTTCAAAATAATTTTTGATTTAATGAATTTAGAAATTTTTTTTTGAAGGTGTTACTGGCCTTGCAAGTTTACCCAATATTTGGAACCATCAGAAGAAAGATGGATAATTACTCTACAGTAGCATAAAAATTATTTTAAATAAACATAACTTAATTACCTTCTTTTCAGTGACAAGGAAACAACGATACTCCAAGATGAACTCAACAAAGGATATCATATAATAAAACAATTTGGTATACTGACCTAATTTGTCATAAGCTCAATGAACCAACTGTGCAATTGCAGGAAACGAAAAGATAGCAATAGAACTTCTGTCAATTAAATTATACCAAAATAAAAGCACTAGCATTTCACATAATAATTAAACTTTCTTTCCAGCCCAAACATGAAATTAAAAGATGATCTAAAATTAAAGTGATCCTACATGTCTCTGTCTCAAATTTCATAACAACCAATTTTCCTTTATGAATTTATGTATAATTATTTTTATGAATATTTCCAATAAAACTGTTTGATTTTAACCATATATATCTTGAGACATAACAAGACAGACCAAAATTCATATCGCATTTGACTGTGAAAGTTAACACCTATGTGTCATCAGTGTATTCCCCCATGAAATCAATATACTTTCACTTTAGGTATGTTTATTTATGTTCAATATACCTTAGCTAGAGTTTGAATAATTTGATTGCATATCCAGGTGAGCTGATGCAAAATTCTAAAGCATATTAAACGGACCAGTATGGTATCTGATGGTTTAAAAGGAGTAATCTGGAAGTTCTCGATAGATAAGTAGCACACAGAGTAAATCTGGAATTTTTCATTCAATTAAAAGACCCAATTAGTAATCACCCCATAAAGAAAGCATGTGAACTTATGCGCACAACTATAACAAGAAGTTTTGTAAAACATACAAAACAATGAAGCAACAAGAAGCTTTATTCTCACCTTAAAGTGGGAGATGTTCCTGAACCATTTCTTCACTGTTGTATAGTGAAGAATATAAAATGTTAACGTCTGTTTTCCTAGAAAAAGAGGATCTGTAAGAAATATTACATGTATTCATGTAAACGTGACTAAATTAAAGAAAGTAGCCTCAATAAGTTCTCTCCTTACCTTCATCGACGGAAGTTGGTTGCTGTCTACGTCCCGTTCATAATTGATGTAGCTCGACCTTTGCCAGACGAGAAAAAGCAAACAAAGCCGGTTCAACAAAGTCTCTTGGAGCTTCTTCAAAGAATACATTCCTCCAGATAAAAATTAGCAAAGGAACGAGCGGCCAAATAAATATTTCCAACAAACAAGTTGAAGCCTGCCCGTGATGAGTCGCTCTCACCTATGTCTGCCAAGAAAATATTGACAACGAGATCAAGCGGGAGGGTCCTTAATCACAAAATGAAGATGTGGCTTTCCATCTTCGGACAAAATTAGAGAGTACGGAGACGCAGACGGCCGAGCTCTAGAAATCAGTACATCAATCTGCAGGGAAGAATTTTAAACAAAAAAAAAAAGATACAAAGCAAGCAAAAGAAATTGTTTCTGTTTTAATGAAAAGAAATAGAAAGCAAAAGAAGAACAGTGATTTCCGTTAAATCCGAATAGATGGCAGAAGTAGGCGGTACGTGTATGCAATTGGTTCCTTCCTTCCCCGATGCAAGAACTCTCCTCCGAAGTCACGCTTCCACGCAAAATATTTTCTTTCCTATTTTCATTCAAGTTCTTTGTTCCAATCTGGTCTAAATCGAGCAAAACAAAAAAATAAATAAAGTGGGGATGCGTTGAAGACGAGAAACAAGTACACCCTGTAATCACATGCCGAAGCCTCCTCGGAAACCAAACTCGACAGGACAGAGGAGGAAGGTAGGCTAACCGGCATGAGTTAACATGAAGGACAGCCTGCACCCCGAAGTTCGAGGACGAAGGCAAAACCGAAAAGATCGAATAAAATAAAATAAAGCAGATCGAAAGCGTGTAAATCGCACCACCCACTGCTCGACCATTCCATCTCTCTCGTCCCATTTCTCCACAAAGAGTAAGGAACAGGACGCAGATCTGGGCAGCGGGGGGCCATGCCATGCCGGTGGCGCAGAGATCATCGGGATGACAGAGGATGACAGACAGAGCAATGAGCACGCAACAGCGAGGTCACCGCGGCTGATGCCCTCCCCGCTGCGTGCTCACTCTCTTCTGTCAGCCTAAATCACCTCCCAAAAACTTCAAAACAAGACGATTCATGCGTCGATCAATCAGAAGCAAATCCAAAAACGGAGAAATATCACAAAGAAGCAAATCCCAAAAAAAAAGGAGAAACATGTAGTGGAAGAATCTCGCCTCCCCTTCGCCTCCGATCGATCTCCCTGTCACTCCTCTCTCTCCCCCGCTCTCTTTCTCTCTCTTTATCTCATCCAGTTCTAGGGTTCGCTCTCCTTTTATCGCCGCTTCGCACGTGCGGCTTCACCGTCGTACAGAATTTGAATTAAAGCATTTTCGGGGGGCAAAATGGAAATTGGACGCTGACTACGTAGGTGTCGTACAGGCACAGTCCCAATGGAGGGACAATCGATCGCATGGACGTCGAGAGGGAAATGTTTTATGGCGAGTCCCGAGGCTACCGTTTGATAATTGCTCCAATGCCACGACGACACCGCATCGGCCGTCCGATTCCCGCAGCGTGAATCTTGAAGCAATTTTGTGGTTGAATTTGATTTTTTTTTATAATTCAGTTATTCAATTCTTCTGCAAGTTTGCTGCGTCGTAACCAACTCATTTATGTTCCGGGGGCTACAGTTATTCAATTCTTGATTAGTCTGATGATCGATCCGTTAAAATTTTTCATCGGACACAGATAAATTCTCATAAATTTTTATTCAAATTATTCAAATATAATATAATATATCCAGAGTGAAATTTAAATTTTTATTATTTAAAAAAAATTCTGATCTTTTATCCAGTATCATAACCCCGAAGGTTGATCATCTTCAATGTGAAGAAGAATTGAAGTGTGGGATGATTATCTCCGAGGCATATCTGAGTTGGTTATGATGGAACAGACTTGCATAAAAGGGGAAGAGTTCAAATCTCAGTGAAGTTAAGCAATACCCTCCTCCATCCCGCTGGAGTGGCGGATTCCATGTTTTGCTGAAGAAGTGTGGGGTGATTAAACACTTAACTCATTAGTGTCCCACAATGATGTTGGATTTAGAGGGTGGATGGGAATGGACCATATTAACCAATTCGTTTAATTGGAAGGAGACATTTGAGCTATGCTGACTAACATCTTCGTTTGAGTGATTGACAATAAATGAGAATACTAAAGATTTTTACTCCGAGGAAGGAAAAGAAAATCTAAGGTGAAAATAATTCCATAAGAAAGTAAAGTGGAAAGGATAAAAAAAAAAGAGAAAATAAAGGAGAGGAAAAGAAAAGAAAAACACAGCTAGCCTCACAAATCTCGCAGCCATGAGCGAGGCAGACCACCCGTGGCCATGAGTGAGATCACCCGTAGTCAGGAAGTTGCAAGTGAGGCAGCTCACGCCCAAGCGAGGCTGCTCGTGACTACAAGCTGCCTATCTTGTGGGCATGTAATCGACTGATTCTATTTGAGATGAAGGATGAGTTGATTCCTATCGAGTCATCTTCTGCTGTGTTAAACTCTAACTAATTGCTTTCTGTCGGCTCTCGCTCTAGCAACTCGTCTTTTGCTATGTTAAACTTAGGCTAGTTGTGTTTTTTGAGCCAACTTCCGTCTAGTCAAACCCTAACGTGTCGTCTTTTGTTGCGTCGATCTCTGCCGGATCAACTTCTGTTGCGATCTCGAATAGTAGTATAGACTCGTCTGACATCTTAGACTTGTTTGACAAAGATTGTCAGCTTCGACCACTGGAAGAACTAGAAAGAAGTTAAAAAAGAGGACCCTTCCATGATAATAAATTGCCTTATATAGGGAAAGAGAACACGTGCAAGGTTCCTAGTAGACACATCTTTGTAATCGGCGCACCTCCTTCTTTACTTGACATCATTATACTTTGCAACTAACATACATTTTTCTTTAATTGTCACCAATATTAAAGGCGGCTCCAATCTTCCACCGTTGTCTTTTCGATAACCAACACTTCTTCTATCTTGTCACTGAAATAAATTCCATCTGGGGATGGACTCGGGAAGTTCAGTCTAATCTAATCTAAGTTCGCCCCTAGTTAAACCAACTTGAATCGAGTTTCAACTTAACTCAGCTTGACCAGGATTTACGTTGACCAAGTCTTGTACATGTCATGTGGTAATTTGATTCCTCCACGTCATAAGTATGCCCCTCAAGTCTACTCGAAGGAGGAAATAGTCCGACTGACTAGGCGGTTATTGTGTCTGTGACTTCCGAGCTCCTGACATCAAGGTCTACATGGCATATGTTTTCTAATAGTCAAATGTCATTTTGTCAACATAAATCGCCACTTCCATCGACCTACCTTTTATCTGATATCTATCGGTATTATTATTGATTTGCTTCGAGAATCTTCTAATACTCTATCATGGGCATAAATGTTTCCTTGCTCGCATCATCATTCCATGACCGATCCCGAGAATGACCTTTCCCCTACCAAGCCTCATACAAAGGCTTCGCCCAGGGAGCAGCGCTTTTATCCTGGACCTTGGCTTAACATATACCCTTCCATGATAATAAATTGCCTTATATAGGGAAAGAGAACACGTGCAAGGTTCCTAATAGACACATCTTTGTAATCGGCGCACCTCCTTTACTTGACATCATTATACTTTGCAACTAACACACATTTTTCTTTAATTGTCACCAATATTAAAGGCGGCTCCAATCTTCCACCGTTGTCATCTTCCACTGTTGTCTTTTCGATAACCAACACTTCTTCTATCTTGTCACTGAAATAAATTCCATCTGGGGATGGACTCGGGAAGTTCAGTCTAATCTAATCTAAGTTCGCCCCTAGTTAAACCAACTTGAATCGAGTTTCAACTTAACTCAGCTTGACCAGGATTTACGTTGACCAAGTCTTGTACATGTCATGTGGTAATTTGATTCCTCCACGTCATAAGTATGCCCCTCAAGTCTACTCGAAGGAGGAAATAGTCCGACTGACTAGGCGGTTATTGTGTCTGTGACTTCCGAGCTCCTGACATCAAGGTCTACATGGCATATGTTTTCTAATAGTCAAATGTCATTTTGTCAACATAAATCGCCACTTCCATCGACCTACCTTTTATCTGATATCTATCGGTATTATTATTGATTTGCTTCGAGAATCTTCTAATACTCTATCATGGGCATAAATGTTTCCTTGCTCGCATCATCATTCCATGACCGATCCCGAGAATGACCTTTCCTCTACCAAGCCTCATACAAAGGCTTCGCCCAGGGAGCAGCGCTTTTATCCTGGACCTTGGCTTAACATATACCCTTCCATGATAATAAATTGCCTTATATAGGGAAAGAGAACACGTGCAAGGTTCCTAATAGACACATCTTTGTAATCGGCGCACCTCCTTTACTTGACATCATTATACTTTGCAACTAACACACATTTTTCTTTAATTGTCACCAATATTAAAGGCGGCTCCAATCTTCCACCGTTGTCATCTTCCACTGTTGTCTTTTCGATAACCAACACTTCTTCTATCTTGTCACTGAAATAAATTCCATCTGGGGATGGACTCGGGAAGTTCAGTCTAATCTAATCTAAGTTCGCCCCTAGTTAAACCAACTTGAATCGAGTTTCAACTTAACTCAGCTTGACCAGGATTTACGTTGACCAAGTCTTGTACATGTCATGTGGTAATTTGATTCCTCCACGTCATAAGTATGCCCCTCAAGTCTACTCGAAGGAGGAAATAGTCCGACTGACTAGGCGGTTATTGTGTCTGTGACTTCCGAGCTCCTGACATCAAGGTCTACATGGCATATGTTTTCTAATAGTCAAATGTCATTTTGTCAACATAAATCGCCACTTCCATCGACCTACCTTTTATCTGATATCTATCGGTATTATTATTGATTTGCCTCGAGAATCTTTTAATACTCTATCATTGGCATAAATGTTTCCTTGCTTGCATCATCATTCCATGATCGATCCCGAGAATGACCTTTCCCCTTCCAAGCCTCATACAAAGGCTTCGCCCAGGGAGCCGCGCTTTTATCCTGGACCTTGGCTTAACACATACCCTTCCATGATAATAAATTGCCTTATATAGGGAAAGAGAACACGTGCAAGGTTCCTAGTAGACACATCTTTGTAATCGGCGCACCTCCTTCTTTACTTGACATTATTATACTTTGCAACTAATACACATTTTTCTTTAATTGTCACCAATATTAAAGGCGGCTCCAATCTTCCATCGTTGTCTTTTCGATAACCAACACTTCTTCTATCTTGTCACTGAAATAAATTCCATCTGGGGATGAACTCGAGAAGTTCAATCTAATCTAATCTAAGTTCGCCCCTAGTTAAACCAACTTGAATCGAGTTTCAACTTGACTCGGCTTGACCAGGATTTACGTTGACCAAGTCTTGTACATGTCATGTGGTAATTTGATTCCTCCATGTCATAAGTTTGCCCCTCAAGTCTAGTCGAAGGAGGAAATAATCCGACTGACTGGACGGTTATTGTGTCTGTGACTTCCGAGCTCCTGACATCAAGGTCTACATGACATATGTTTTCTAATAGCCAAATGTCATTTTGTCAACAAAAATCGCCACTTCCATCGACCTACCTTTTATCTGATATCTATCGGTATTATTATTGATTTGCCTTGAGAATCTTCTAATACTCTATCATGGGCATAAATGTTTCCTTGCTCGCATCATCATTCCATGACCGATCCCGAGAATGAACTTTCCCCTACCAAGCCTCATACAAAGGCTTCGCCTAGGGAGCTGCACTTTTATCCTGGATCAGACGATTCTCTACAGTCGGTTAATTCTTCCTTAGGGCAAAAAACTTTTCCAATCGGCACCACTTGCGCATTTGTTGTCGTCATTCTCTTCCTCTTCTCAAACTTGCGCATTCAATCTTCTGTGTTTCTTCTACTCTAACAACCTTCCTCAGTAAGGTTTCTTCCTCATCCCTTTCCTCTTCACCACTCTTTTCTTTGCTTTCTTCATCATGACTTCCCCATTCTAGTTTGATGTCACCCTGTCAATGTATACAAAGATCGATAACTCTGTTTTCCTACAACCTTCAACATCCCCTCCGATCATCTAATTTAGATCCTTGTTCCTCCGAATGCCCCCATCTGCCACCCATCGATTACATGACCTTCTTCTATAGCCAACTGGCCGATGAACTCTGATTTCCCTTCCATCCTTTTTTCGAGGCAGTGCCCTCTTATTTCCACATTTTTCCTCAGCAACTGACTCCAAACTCCTTCTGACTCCTTTATGGGGTAGTGATTATTTTTAATTTTTACCATCTTCTTTTAATATCAAGCATCTTTCATTAATTCTTTTATCCTAAGATGAGCGAAGTCAGGATCTTCTACTTCACGGTCTGTCCTTCTTTCCAATTTTTGGAACAATATCCGACCTCTAATAACTCTGGAAAATCCATTAATTCTCTATCAAACTCTATTCTCCCTTCAAATGGTCTACTGGTCAGCAAATAGAACTCCTGCCCCAACCTGACTTAGGCCGATTTAAAAAGAACCCCACCTATCAAGAGATTGTTGACTTCCAAACTGATTTATATTTTGATATCAACTTTCTTCTCGAGGAAGACCTTATGTTTCATTTCGAGTTAAGTCCTATAAAGACAGAACTCGCTCTTCTGCTTGGTAAGCGATTTGAAAAGTTTATCTTCCTTCTATGATAACTCATGTTTTCTTCATCTTCTTACAGACCACAAAATGTGGCATGCCACCCTCAACAAAAATATGAAATTGACTATAACTGACAGTACTCCTCCAATCTCTGTCAAGACGAGCACTTCCGCCAACCCAAGTCCCTCTCTCGAGATGAATCCTTGGTCATACATACTTCCTCAAACTATTTCCTCAGGAGAGTCTGAGGAACTCCTACGCCCTCAGGCTGATGACTAATACATTATGCTGGTCACAACTCCTCTCGACTATCGTCCAGTCCAAGTCTAGGTCCTCCTTCACCACCTTGTCCTCGATAACCTTCCTCGCCAGTACTTGCATCATCAACATTTGCACAACTTTTATCTGCCCAGGATGCAGCACCTTCTTCTGGCCCAAACTCTCCCTCTCTACTAGAAATTACCTTGGCCCCTAATATCCCCCAACAAGCTAGGTCTCCACCTCTTAGTAGCTCATTAGCCAGTATCCAGGCAACTGAAGAAGAGGCAATGCGGAACCTTCATCTTCAATGTCAAGGTGATGCTGCTTCTCTTATTGATGAATTCCTTAGTTTCACATGATCTACTTCTTTCTGTTTTACAACTTCTGACCACTTTGTAGGAGCTCATGACTTGCATTCCCTACTTGACCGAGCACCTTCTTTTGGCCCCCTCTGCTAGGACTTACCTTGGGTTTCAATATCCCCAAATGAGCTAGGTCTCCACCTCCCAGTAGCTCATTGGCCAATATCCAGGCAACCGAAGAAGAGGCGGTGTGGAACCTTTCCCTATCGATAACATGGTCATCTTCAACATCAAGATGATGCTGCTTCTCTTATTGATGAATTCCTTAGTTTCACATGACTGACTTCTTCCTATTTTACAACTTCTGACCACTTTATGAGAGCTTATGACTCGCGTTCCCTACTTGACCGAGGATTACCGTCGGATGTCTACATAAGATGATGACCATCGTGCACTGATAGAGTGCTAAATCTAGGAATTGGCAAAGGCCAAGGCTAAGTTGGTTCATTTAATCAGGTAGCTGAGTAACATCTCTGAGCAACTGACCACTGCCCCAGTTAAATTGGAAGTGAACACAGTTAAGCGTTAGGCGACAAAAATAAAAATAGTCAAGGAGAGAGACAGAAGGTGACTGAGTTGGAATGCGCCAAGGAAGAATTGACCAGGTATAAGGTTGGTGAAGAAGGGTGTTGGTTGCACAAAAAGAGAGCCTTTCCTGAGCTGGCTCGAGTTCTTCAAGTTGCTTGGTCCTCATCTGCTTCTTTGTTCGAGCATAGTTATAAAGGGGTTGTCAAACAGTTCAAAGAAGTCGGCTACCCACCTGAGGGAGCCTTGATGAGATTCCTGGATCTTTAAAAAAAGTCTTGCCAACATTTTTGATGACCAGTTAATGGATTAATTGTTGCTCTTTGTACTTGATTTTTTTAACGATATTGTAATATTAGCAGGACCTAGTCCTTCTTTTTGGTATTTCTACAACTCCTCGCACCTTTATACCTGTGATTTCTTGTGACTTCATAGTTAAGTAGGAGAGACTTAATCGATTAGTTAGAAAGGATGACTTTCCTTGAGACAAAAAGGAAACGGAAGAGATAATGAACATAGACTATAAATTGAGTATGTCTTGAGTGGAAGAGATCTGGTCCTTGTGGTGATCAAAGGTGAGATTAATCCTGTTGGCAGGACCATCATTGTGTCAGCTTGTATGTACGGATCGACATCTGGATCTGTGTGTTAATCACCTCTCAGAAATGGAAACAATCTTGTCCCACTGTCTATTCTTGAGAATCTAAAAAATTATCCACTTGAATCTGCCTATTGGCTCATCATTGGTTGTGCTTTTTGCTTGGATTCGTACGTTTGTTCCCTATTAAATCTTTCCTTTCAAGAAGCAGGAGAGCCACGTCATCAAAATCTTGTCTTAGAAACCGTTGATTCTATCTTCATAAATATAGATGTTATATCTACTGTCAATCTTGTCATGTCCTCGCACTTCTCCAAGAGACGCCCTATAATTGTTCATCGTTGAATCTGACGATGCCCAATTACGATTGCTTGAATTCAAAATAGGACTTTCTTGGAGCTTGATCATTCGGCCATCATCTTCTATCATTGCTTCTAGCCTTCCGCTTCCTCCGAACTTCAGTTCTTTTCTCCGATAAGTAAGTTTGTTTTTTGTTTTCTTTTTTCTAAAATGGCATTCAACATTTCCTCCCAACCTTGGTTCATAGCCCTATCTACTACTCACACTAATGAGGATAACCCAACCCTTAGGGCTACCTTTGCAATCCCTACTGCATACCACCTTTGCATCCCATGACCTTCCAATCACCCACACTAACCACCTTCTGGCTTCTCCACCTTCTTCAACTTCAATAAAAAGGTGGAATCTGCCACCCTAGTGACCCTACACAGTTGATCCCACGACCATCTGTGAGGAGGTAAATTGGGAAGCTGCAGTTGGCCATTACGAAGAGGGCATTATCTCGGCTTCACTGAGATTCGACCCTTGCCCATTTCAGTAAGTCTGTCTCGCAGTAACCAACTCAACCATGCCCCAGGGGCAATTCTCCACCTTCGTCGATGATCAACTAGTCAATGACCTTCAATTTTTTCTTCCTTTATTCTTTGAGGAGATTTTCATTTATTTCTATGTTCCCTTTAACCAATTAACTCCTAATGTCATTAGACTTCTTTGTAGGGTTTTCATCATTTTCAATTTTTATCAAATCCCCCTCACAACCATGATTTTTCATTATTTCTTCTTCCTAAACAAGTTGAGGTTGGAGTCGTTTACTTTGGTTATTGCCCTCCTTTATGATTTCTTGACCAATATTCGGCTTCTCACAAACTTTGGAAAATACACTACTTCTTTCTTTGTCCTGCCTCTCCCTTTGTCTAGCTGTCTTCATGACAACTCGAACTTCCTCCTCAACTCGAACTAGGTCAATTCAGGAGTAGCCTGACTTACCTAGAGGTCGTTGGAATTTTGAAAAATCTTTACTTTGACAACAACCTCCTACTCGAGGAAGACCTCTTTTCACAATGGAGATGAAGCTCACTCTTCCCTTAGGTATGTAAACAAAAACTACTCCCTTACCTATGAGAACTAATTGATTCTTCCTTTTTGTCTTTTATAGCTAAGAAGATGTGGCGAACTTCTATCAACAAATATATGAAATGGTCACTAGTCAATATTGCAGCTCTCTTCTTCGAAACCCCTTCTAACACTGACACCCCTGCATCTGCCGAGACTCCTGCTGCGCAGGAATAAGTATAAGGTTGAGGCAACTCTTTTCTCAAAACAACTCTTGCATCTTCAAACCAGTCTGGAGGAATCCAGAAGGTACGAACATCGCTACATAGAAAAAATGATAAATCCCAATTAGCCTCATTGACTATCCCTGAGTGACTGGCTCGGTCCCATGAAAATTTTTCACCGGCCACCAAAGTAAATCGGGAAGTGCACGCAACGACCAACAACATCACTACATAGAAGAATAGAGAAAAGAAAGAGAGAGAAAGAGATCAATACAAAGCAAGGAAGTTCACTCCTTAGAGAACTAAGCACTCCATTTGTCAAAGTAGGTCCACTCTGGATCAATTACTCACGCATCAAAATACTAAAGAATAAATACAAAAGAAATAGAAAAGAGGAAGAGCGGTCTTAAAAGATAAAGAAAGGATAGGAGTGTTCAGCACAAAACAACTCTTCCATCTTCAAACCAGAGGGATATAATGATGCTAACTAGATATCGAAGAAATCCATGAGTGGTTATGCTTTCACCTTTAAAGAATGAGTAGCGTCCTAAAAGTCCTGGAAATAGACTTTTAGGAATCAAGCAGTGACAATCCTATTCCACTATGAAAGTTTTAAAGAACAAACTACTTTTCCATATGCAAACTTAACAACATCAAGTGGGTTTTCAAATCCAAATTTCATGCTTGATGACATTCTTTAAGGTTGAATCTCCACACATGATTAATTGCAACCGCAAGAAGGAATATTTGCATCCTTCAATGTAAATAAACTAGCAAATATAACTGAACTGAATAAAAACAAAAAGCAATCCGATTAAAAACCATCTCCTGATGCCACAACTCCTTGGAGTAATTTGAAAGAGACGAGTAAACCAGACAGCCAGAAAAAAGTTCAGTGACCAAACTGATTATAGAATTTGAAATCTTAACTCTTAAATTATGCCCTTCCGCCTTGCAGTTCTCTTCGCTTTCAGCTTTCCCTGATGGAGGCAAGTTCTCCTTTGCAGGAGATGCCTCCATTTCTCCAATCTTAGCTGTTCTCTCTTTGGGGATTTAAACTCGTCTTTGGTTCTCCACCGCTTGCGTTCAGGGAAGGTATATCCTCTGGTTTTTGATCCGGTTTAGAGGATTCATCCTGTTTACTTCTCAGTATGTCCTTATCATTACCTGTGACTTTGCTTCTAGGTTCATGCATGTCCTTGAACAAAAGCTTTTGGTCAACCTTGGGAGAAACATCTTCCATCGGCTTAGATTGGCCAGACCTTCCAACTTTAGGCGGTCGGCCTTTTCTCTTCGGCAGTTCAGAACTGGCAGCAGCACTGAAATTTGAACCAATAGCCATGTAAGGGAGTTATCCAGAAATTTTATCATCATAAAGGCAATAGGTTGAAAGAAAATTAATCAACCTCTTTATCACTGTCTGCACATTTGTTTCTCCAGCTGTAGAATTTGATTTTGTGTTTGCCGCTTTGCTGAGATGCGAAAGATCCAATGAGAATGGATCAGATAAAACAAGTAGGTCATAAACAATTAACATCTTCAATAATAGCAACAGCTACGCAATCTAAAGATGGACTTATGTTATGCATATCTTTGAAATGGGAAACTAATGATATAAAAATTCAAATTAGCACATACTCGTCCAAAGAAGCATCGATAGCATCTTTTGCATCCTCCTAAAGAAAATAAATAAGCTGAATTAGACCTCAAAAAATCACACGACTAAAATGATATTGGGCAAAACAACTTACAGCAAAATCATGCGTTGGAGATGTTCTTATCTCACTGGCAAACATCCAACGCTCTTCCTTGAGCAAAAGTATCTCCACGTCCCCATCATCATATAAGACCTGAAAAATAAAGAAAAATTTAGTATGCTAACAAACAAAGCAGAAGAAAAAGCAGCAAACCCATTGAGGATTCACAGTTCAAAGTGCTCAACACCTTATGTTTTTTAGTGGCATGATCATACTCCATAATCGTGCCAGTGTAAAACCTGAGGATCAAACAAATGGAAAATAAATTTTTTAACAATTTCTAACTAAAATATATACATATATATATATAAACTCACAGCTGATCATCGGGCCACCATACTTGAACTCTTTTACCAACTAATCTCTCATCCAGTTTTCTTATCTGAGAGTCAGAAAACTGGGTCAACACTATAATATTCAGAAGCCAAATATAACGAGCATTGCCATGAAAGTGATAAGGTATAAAGATATTAGCTGTGGGATATCTTTGGAGATTAGGGCAAGCAAGAATGGAAATTTACTGCACAAATACCTTCTTCCTCATCTCTCCTGCAACACCTTTCTCTGAGTTCTGTTTTGCAGATGAAACTTCCCCAACAATCTTACGCTTTGCAGCTGCCAGCATTTTTGGTTTTGTTCCTGAATTATTTGAGCCATAAGAACAACCTACTTTTAATCTAGATTTATCAGAACTCTCAGAAGGGTTTAGGCTTGGAGATGTAATGTTAAGAGTCTCACCATCTGTGTCCTCTCTCTTTGTATTTGCTAGTTCCTAAACAACAAAATGCAGTATGTCATTTAAACAAATTAAATAACCCCTAAGCCTAAATTACAATGTCTTAGTTTATATTTAAATGCAATGTCCTGGCTATCACACAAGCTATTAACATTTAGAAACCATGTTCCTTATGTGGAAATGCTCACTTTAAATTTCGAACAGTGCCTATAGGATGCTACAATTAACAGCTAAAAACATAAAAAGTAAATGCATTAAATAGGAAAGGTCTCAGCCATATCTAGATAAAAGACTGTCACACCTTAACATTGGCAGAATTTATGACCTTTTGCCCTCCAAAACCAGAATTTCCTTCAATTATGGAAGCAACAACTTTGCTATAATCTCTTAAGACCACCCTTGGCTTAACGAATTTCCCTAAATATGGTTTTAGTTTTGAGGCACAGGCTGCAATTACTCTTTCTGCAAGCTTGTGAGCAATTGGTAATGTGTTCTGAGCAGAAAAGCAAAAACATCAGAAACTAGTAAAGTCAATAGATAAAATATGGAATTAGAGCAATATTTTACTTTATTGTCAATTTTAACAGCATCCAGAAGGCAGAAGAGAAGCCCTTCCGAGATGTTATCACTTTCTTCCAATAAAACAGTCATAATGGTTTCCATGGAAGAAAAGATGCTCTCATTATGATTTGGCCTGAAAGTTCAAAATTATACAGTAAGAGAAAACAGACACGACACAAGCAATGATCATAATAGGCAAAATGGAGCAAACATGAATTAGAAGCAAATAGGAACGACATTAAACTAGAGCTTACTGTCATGTTATCAAGTGGATATAGTGCTCGCATGGGAGAATAGGAGGAATATTGCTATCTATAGTCCTCATTGCCTAATTTGGAAATCACAGGCCCTATAAATAAAGGCACTCCTCTCCCAACTGTCACATCTGAGATCGATGGGAAGAGGTATGCATTCTAAGAAAGTAGGATGGTCATGGCACTGCTAAGAATAATCCCAGAACATCAACTTCAAGAATTTCTGGACACTTTAAGTAAAGGCTGCACTCTTAGATGAGTACTCACTTTGTGCCAAATGGAAAGTGTAAGACACTAAAAAAAGGAAAGAATAAAAAGGTTATGCTCAAGACTGAATGATATTTAATGCTAATGATTGAAACAAATTATCGATCATCATCCAGAAGAAATGTAATTTGATGCTTTGCATTAACAATGTGAATATTAATCAATAATTTAGAAAAGACCATATTTATCTACGTAATATGTATATAATTAATATCTGAAATGTTTATCACTTGCAAAACAAGTGCTTTAGTTAAAACTTAATAAGTTAACCAAAATATTTATGTAAGTAATATGTATATAATTAATAACCTAAATGTTTATCACTTGCAAAACAAGTGTTTTAGCTAAAATTTAATAAGTTGACAGGAAAATAGGATAGCTTGGATTTAAGTTAATGTGGTCCAGTGTAAATCAATTCCAATGAACCAATAATGTTTTCTTAATTTCTTAATCATGTAGGATGCACCTTGCTGCCTAAAGAGGGACCACCATCCCAGTATGCTATTCAATCCCCTTCTAAATCCACCTTGGTGGTTGCATATGTGACCCAAGCAGCCACTTTCAAAAACCATGATTAGATAACTCCATAATAATAAGGTATAACTAAAATGTGATGGGAAATAATAATGAATCTCACATAGTTACACTTAAATCACCAATAGTTATGATCATAGTACGTTGTATTAAAATATTCAAGTATTACTAGAGTATAAAATAGTATCAGATTTCCATATATCTGTACTGAATAATTAGTATACAATCACTATTTAATAATAGAAATGTCACGTTGATATATGATAATTAACAAAATTAATTAGATTATCAATACTTTCATTTCATATTGGACCATTATTAACATATAGTTATTAATAAATAAAATTTGTTTACTAACAATTTCAATTTATTTATAGAAATAAACCATGTCATACTTGGTCATTAGTTAATAATACATAATGTAGCCTTCAAGAATTGAGTCTTAGAGAAAACCAACCCCTAAATGGGCCTGCAAATGTCATGTTGATATATGATAATTAACAAAATTAATTAGATTATCAATACTTTCATTTCATATTGGACCATTATTAACATATAGTTATTAATAAATAAAATTTGTTTACTAACAATTTCAATTTATTTATAGAAATAAACCATGTCATACTTGGTCATTAGTTAATAATACATAATGTAGCCTTCAAGAATTGAGTCTTAGAGAAAACCAACCCCTAAATGGCCCCGCCCCCCCCCCCCCCCCCCCCCCCCCCCCCCCCCCCCCCCCCCCCCCCCTAAAAAAAAAGTTCGTGCTTCCCACCACCACCAAAAAAAAATATTTGTGTCAACTAGCAAGCTTTGTCCTTGCCTCCGTGGTATGCCACTTTCATCAATGATTCACCTCCGACCAAGCTTCCACAAGGGTCCACTCATAATCAAACCCACCAAATCCAAAACTTTGTTCTTGCCTCTGCCAAAAGCAACATTGAGCACACAGTTACCCCATTTCAAGATCTACTTATAGTGCACCTTCTCCCCCTTTCCCATTCCTTTTTCTATACATTTTCCCTTTTCAACCTGATTCTAGTCTAATTTTATTCAGTTAGGCAAGCTAGTTCTCATATTGGGTATATTCTGCTATCTCTTCTGATGTCTTAGTAATGCTTTGTTAGTTGTACAAATTCTAGAGACTGAACCGATCAATCCTTATCCAACTTGTCCGATCCAATGAAGGATTCACTGACATTTCAAAATAGGAATACAGAGCTATGGAATTGCATCTGGAATATGACATTAAATATGCATATATAGCCATCATAAAGTACTTTTATAGAAATATATTTTAGAAACAATTCAATTGTCTTAGCAGGTACCTGGGCAATGGCTGTCCTAGTTGGAGCGAAAGGCAATGGTTGAGAGTCTTGAAAGATTAACAACAAACCTAATGAGAAAAATGAGACGAGGGATAAATTTTTGAATTAATTAGATAGAGATCAAGAACAACCAACCCTAAACTACTCAATTTGTAGATGGGTCGATAAGGAGCAGGTGGTGGTGTCAATAATGCAGATTAGGAAAGAAATTGAAGAAATGTGTTTTTTTCATCTTATAAATTAATACAATTTCCAATTTGTCTCTCTGAGTGAGAGTGTTTCCCCTAAGAATTTTCCCTTTGAATAAGGGCTTCGTTTCCTTATTCACTCATCACGCTACATCAAGCAGTATCAAATTCAGACCTAGGTCGGTTCACTACCTCCTCCTATAAGCTTTCATCTTGTGATTCTCTTCCTCGTCATCCATTTTCCTCCACCACTTTTCCCATCATATTTTCCCATCACCTCCACCGTTCCACCACTTCTGCTTCACTCTTTCCCATTATTATTCATCTCCACCGCAGCCTCCAACTATGCCTTTGTCTACATCTTCCACCCTTTGTTTGTGCGCCTCAAAACCCTCCTCTGTCCAGTCACTATGGTGACCCACAATCTCCTCTAAGCAAATCGACATCCTCCTCTCCACTATCCACCTACCACCACTTCTTCTCCAACCTCCACCGTCGATAAATCCACTACTCTTTTGGATGCTCAAATTATGGCCAATGGTATCCCTGTCTATTGTCACTCCCATTTGCATATCTAGATTAGGAGATCCTTATCTCCCTTTACCAGCAAATTCGACCTATCATCACAGTATCAAGCTCCTGCTACTATAGCCAAGTTGACACCACCTCCGGCTCAACACAAGTTGCTTCAAATCTAACAATCTCATCATCATTGGTGCAACATGCACCCAACAACACCACCAGCAGCACATTGTCGCCTCAGTCACACACTTCCTCTAAAGCATTACCAACACTAGCTTCTCATGTTGGTCATGATATCATCGCCCCTATCTCTTCTAAACCAAAGCCAATGTCAAATTAACTTGGATATAATTTAAAAAACAAGTTGGTATTTTTTTTTCATTTTTAACCCAAAAATCTTGTAATTTTACATTTTAGTCCTAAAGAATCATTTTTTGTTGGAGTTTACCTTTTCTTTGACTCACCATGAGATCTTACTTGTGTGGGGACTTCATAGCATAAATTCTATGGCAAAGAGACTTGAATCAATCTAGTAATATTGCTCTTTCTTTAAAAATTACTATTGTTCTAATTTAGCAACTAGTTAACTTCTATGCATTGCTTGTTTTCCCTACATTACATTTATTCCTATCATCTTCTTTTTTTAGTTTATTGCCTGTTTCATGTCATTTTATTTACGAAGTTTTTTGCCTAGTTTATCATTATTTCCTAAGTTTCTACTTATTTCCTTAAATTACTTGCTTTTATCATTATTTCCACATTAATCATGACAAAAAGCCAACTAACAGAAAGGTAAACAGTAGGTGTGAGCTGTATAAGATGAGCTTAAGAGCCTCCAATCTATGGTGAAAGATTAGAAAGGCTTAAGGTTTATGCTACTAGCCTAATCAACAAACTAGTAAAGGACAAGAGTCTCGATTCTGCAGACCATACATCATATGTAACTTCACAATCACCTAGGCATAATTCACACCGAGGCCATCATTCTATCCTTGATGAAGAGAATCACTTTCTAGACACTCGAGCCCAACCTAAGCCTAGACCATAAATAGATATTACCCACCGAGTCAAATTGGACGCCCCTAATTCCAATGGTTAGCTAGCCCCAAAGACATTTGGGTAGCCAAGATTAAGAACTACTAGCATAGCATGACCCAAACCAAACAAGCATGATTTGCAAAACCAAAACTCATAACTTCAGCAAAGTAATCCTGGCAAGTGTCCAAGATCAATACACCATGAAGGGTAATAATCAAGCTTAGAAACAAAATGGATACTAAATAGAAAAATATGTTCTAACATACTTTAAAGGCCAGCAATACACCATGTGGATCGATATAAAATAATTGAACATAGCGTAATTTGATACCTAAGCACACCTAAAAACTTACATATGTGATGTAAACCCAATAAACGCTATGGAAACTCTTATCCAGTTTATCATTGAATTAACACTGAAATTTAACAAGTTAAATTATTTGCCTCACGCTTGATCAAAGAGTTCCGCTAGAAGGTTAAAGAGATTCAATAAAGAGACATACCTTCCAAATCTAGGTAGTGACGAAGAGGTCGAACCTTTGACGAATTCCACGAACCTAAAAGGACAGAAGAAGAGACTATAGGACTTTATGTACTATGTTGTATGCTTTCTATGCCCACATCAAACAACATATGGAAGTACACTAACATCTTCCACACATAGGCAATATGTAAAAGTGTTACAAAATGCTTATCAACAACGGTTACACAAAGGTGTTTGGTTCTTGTTGAGATGGATCCATATGAGGACAAGATGTAGTGCGATGCCTGAGCACGGTCGTATGTCACCCTTGGTTAGTGTTGGCTTTATAATCTCTTTATCACTCACTAACAACAACAACAGCAACCAAACCTTTATCCCACTAAGTGGGATTATATATATGGATCCTCCTATGCCTATATCCTCTTTATTACTCACTATGAACAAGAAAAAATCTACTCTTTAGGACACAATGAGAAGAATGCCCAATTGTACCTAGCAAGCCCGAGTTTAACCCTAAACCAAGCTAGCCCAATCCTCAAAATAATCTGTCCACCTTCTCATACAGTCTCAAGTCTCAATTTAAAGAAGGAAAGAAGTTAAGAGTCATGGTACCATTAGTGGCCCAAGACCTTGCAGTAGACCCTAGCGAATTACCAAAGGACCTTCCAATTGAAGTCAAAGAGATTGTCAACAAGTTCCAGAATATAACTCATGAGAAATTTGCTAACCAACTTTCACCTATGAACACAATCCAACACACCATGGATCTGATCCTGAGGCCACAGTTGTCTATCCTACCACTTGTCAAATTTGCTCATTACTTGGTAAACTGATGTATTAGTCATGGTTTATTCGAAGTCGTGTATGGGTCGAAGGTTCATCAGCCTATTGAATTGTCAACTGAGAATTTTATTGAGCATGCCAGGGACATCCATGCAAATGTTAGGAAGAAAATTGCATTGAGTAATGGGGCTTATAAAATTCAAGTTGATACACCTAGTGATGAGTACAATGTAGGGGATTATATATTTGTCCATATTCATCCTAGAGGCTTTCCTATAAAATACTTTAAAAAGTTTCATGCCCACTCCTCTAGTTCATTCCAAATTGTGAGGAAAATTGGTACTAATGCATATGTTATTAACTTGTTTATTAATTTGAACAACAATCATATTTTGAATATTGAGGACTTCCTATCAATACTGGGACATCCAATCCTTCCTCTTATCTATTTATTTACCTATAGGTTGTGTGACTATTGGCTCCTGTGCTCCCAACAATGACAAAGTTGTCTCATCAAATTGAGCATGCATTATGGACTCTTAAATGGTGATATCTCTAAATGGAAGTACTCATAGGTACCTAGTCCATTGAAAATGGTTTCCATAGATTGAAACGCTTAGATCACCAAGGATGAGATTCAACATCTTTCCCCCGAGCTTCTTGAAGAAATAGAGAGGGGCACCCACCACTTCACACATATGTGTAGCACCACAAGACCTGACTTGAACCATTCTATCTCCCAACAAGTTCTTGGTGGGGAGCAAAAATTATGAAAGAAATTGAAAAATTATTTGAGATTGACATGTCTGCAACAAATTTTAAATTTGATTTTAACGTTTAGTAATTTAGAGCCAATTAGCATTTTTCTATTTTGGTAATCAATAGAGAATAATTACAATCCAATTAAAATCTAGTATATTTTTCTTATTTAGAATATTTGATTCTATGTTTGTTGTCAAATCAAGTTCATAAAAGTCTTAGAGTCTTGTAATTTATTGTTAAATTAATATAGCTTCCATTTTCTCTTTCTCTCTAGGAGAGTTTTCCCTTTAGGTGAGGGGTTTGTTTCTTTTCCACCTGTTGTGCTACATCAATTGGCCACAACACTTTCAACCTACGGGCCATGCTCAATCTCGGATTATGTCAAACATGGCACCAAGTTAGGCTGCGGATAACACGCAATTGTAACTAACCCATGAACTATATTTTTTTATTTTTTTATTCAAAGATATTCATGTTTTTTTCGTAACATAATCTTAGTATAGTTAAAATCTTATCAATTTAGTTTTATTTTTTTAAAACAATATAATTGATTTTCTTGATATTTTGATTTTCCACCAATTTTATCCTTCAAAAAGTTATTACAATCCCATTACTAAATTCGTGATCTAGCCAAGCTTAGTGTAGCACAGACCAATTATTCTAAGACTCATGTTGGACCTAAGTATATTCCATCCCAAATCATGCTTGGCACAACCCTATTGAACTAGGATGCCTTGACATAGGCATGGTTCATTTGGCACCCCTTATTGTCATACATGGATAAAAGCATCATAAAATACCAAAAATAATTGATAAATTCACAAAATATAATATAAGCTATTATGGAAGAACACAATGTCAACGAGGCAACTAAACAGGATATTATATCTTACTTTACAAATATAATAAACAACTAAGACATTACTATTTGTTAAGATAAATGAGCAACCCTCACCGAATTGTTCTAAGGAAAATGCGAAACATATTCAAAACCAGAGCATCACATTCAAGATCCAACATCACAACAAATGATCGAACTTTGGCAAAGGTGTCAACAATAGAAACCCTCTTAAAGAATGAGTCATTAGATATGTCATCCAATTTGTCAAGTGTGTCAACTATGTTCTCAAACACTTCCTGCATGATGGAAGAAAGAAAAAGTCACAGATAAGTACTTGAAAAAATAAGTTAAATTTATGCTATGTAAAAGAAATAATGTGCATGGTATAAATGAAATCCATATATCTAGACCTTCATTAAATCATCATTATATGGAGCATCAGGTGCAGTGATTCTCATAATTTCATTTGTACATGAAGCAACTATCGCTTTCACATCTTCATTTGGATGCCTCAAAAGTCTCTTGTCAACCAACAAATTCATTGCAGGATGAAGCGCGTCTATAATTGACTGACTTGGTGACTGACGGACTCTCATTAAAAGTTGCTCAGTTTGCTGAAATCAGAAGGCAACATCAAAACAAGACCATGTGCCAAAGATAAACACTATTACAAAGTAATGTTCCCAAAAAAGATTGATACTATTAACTCAAGTGCATGAAAGAAAAAAGCAAAGAACACTAAATATCATTCCTAGTTTAGCAACACACAATCACCGAATCAATAGATTCACTATAGTGCAAAAAAGCCATTTATTAAAAGGAAAGAATGCATTTTTCTTGCTTCAAGTCAATAACACCCCTTTATTCAGCACTTATACTTCCTCATTGGGCAAGATGTACATACATTTATTGTGTGATTCACGTAATAAGTGATACAAGAGAAAATGTTACTTTGCAAGTCTTAAGTTAGTGTAGGAAGCTTTAAGATAATATCATGAACTTAAGGATAAATTTTTCGTGCCAATATTTAGATCTCAATTATCTCTAAATTAGCACAAAAAAACCCATTTCCAACAAGTGACTCTAGACTAGGTATATTTCACATCTCTAAACTGGCACAAAAAACAATTTCCAACAAAGTGACAAGTATATTTCACAGCTCAAGCTTACCTTTCCTAAGTCTTAATTAATTGTATGAGAATACAAAATACGAGTATAATTGTTGATAAAGTTTTGCACTTATTTAAATCTCAAGCAACTCCAAACCACTTATGAAAAACTTCTCGTACAGAACCACAGGTAAACTGTATTTCTTACAGAATGTCAAAAGTTCACTTTACCAATATATCCAAAGCCACTATTAGATTGTTTAAGAAATTTTTCCATAGATGTCACAAGAAAACATCATGCAAAACACGAACACTCCACGAAGAATGCAATAGAAATTAGTATTTAGATATAAGATAAATATGTGCAACCTTACCATCATCCAAAAAGTGAGAAGCAATACAGCCAGATATTATATACAAAATCTGATCAACTGCGTAGAATACTAGCAAAAAAAAGGGAAATGGAACGCGATGGATAAAACACAACCAAGCACGGGGGTCTTACGTCAAGCAGGGTGAGGAGATCGTCGACATCGGTGGGAGGAGATTCGAGCTGCTTCCCGACGTCCCTAAGATCGTCCACCAGTTCCTTCTCGGTGTCCATTGCTCCGGCCTACGAACTCCGGGACTCGCGTTATGATCAAAACCCTGGAAGAAGTAGAAGCTACGGCGGGGGAAGGAGGGGGCAGCGATCGAGGGCGAGGGTTTCGTTACATACGATGGAGGAGCGGAGAGAAAATGAAAAAGGTGGAATTCCGATCTCCGCTTCTTCGCCACCCGTCGCGGCTCCTGCGATCGCAGACGCAGCCGTTTCCGTTTGCAGAGTGCGGGTGGGGGAAGAGTGAAATGGAGAATGGCCACGCCTTTTTATTCAGCGCAGCGCCGAGCAGGGGAGGGGGGTTTAAGATTTTGCCAATAGAAAGTTGCCAAATAAAATTAATAAATATTTAATTTTAAATTTATAATTGTTTGATTATTTTGCATAACAATATCTGGTTTCCAATCTTTCTGATTAACTGAATATTAAAATCAAATGGGTGATTTTATAGTTTTGTTACTTTCCAAAAACATTTATAAAAATAAATTATATATATATATATATATATATATATATATATATATATATCCCTTAGATCGTCTTCTTCGGTTAAGTAAATCATTAAAATTGAAAATTTTAGATAAGGAAAGAATCCTTTACAAGACTTAGAGGATAGTAATAACTCTACTAATCCTCTAATAAAATGAAATACAATAATTAAAATTACTGACAATAAATGAATAGAATTTGGAGTAGATTGTCAGGGATCATTTCGGTGTAGTAGACGTGCAGAGCTTGCTCAAACAATGAAACAGATGAAGGAGTTGTGTACAAAGAATTAATGTTGAGTCTCGAATTCTGAGCTTCTTTTATAACATTCCTTTGGTCGACTAATCTTACGTTCAGTCGACTGAACCAAATATGATCCTGCCAACTTTGCACTTGATTTTTGAGTTTTCCAATCGACTGAACCCTAATCTTTCCTTCCTTGTTCGATTCGATCCAATTACATCCATCACAATCCGCTTGATCAGTCGATTGAACATCTTATCGATCTACTGATCCTCAAAGTTTCCTTCACTATCATACCTGATTGCATCTGATTCTCGATTTTCATATGTGTTTGGTTGACTGATCTTAATGATCGATCGAACCTTAGTTTCCTTCTGATTGGATCAAAATCGAGTCGTGCTTATCTTCTCATGATCGGTCAATCGAATCCTTTGGTCACAAAAGACTTTATTTTTCTGCAAAATTAAATTAGTATAATAATAATAATAATCCTGCAAAATAGAGATAGAAGTAGTTATATTTGTGTATGCTTTATTCTGATAGTATGACTGTCTGATTTCGACTAAAAACTCTGAGTTGATTTTTTAGTTAGATCATCACCTACATATTTTATCTCAATTGAAGCACATTTTCATTATCTTTCATTCTGAAAGGGCTCTCCAGGACTTACCTTACTTACCCGTCAAACATCCGGTGCAGCTGACATATTTGAACTTCCTCTACTCAATCTCTAGTAAGACTTTCTTGCAACATCAAATTAGCACAATATAGATAATAGAAATACTAGTGTAAAAAAATGTTAGCCACACTATTCTTTGGTCAATCAAATATGCTAGTCCGATTGACTATGTAGTCACCCTTAATTGCTTGAGTTTTCTCTTCTGTTAAACGTACATCTGTTCAATCTTGACCTATCTAAACTTTTTCTTGTTAAACATCCGATCAACCTTGACCTGTTTGATTTTCTCTTTTGTCAGTCATTCGGTCAATCTTGACCTAACTAGACTCTTGTCAAATATCTAGTCAACCTTGACCTATTTGAACTTTATCAATTATCTGGTCAATCTTAACCTGACTAAATTTTAGCCTTGGTAGTCATTCGGTAATTCTTGACCTGACTAGACTTTCCCTTTACTAGTCATTTGATTCCTTAACCAGGCTAGACTTCTTTTTGTTAGTCATCCAATCAATCTTAGCCTGACTAAACTTCTCACTTAACTAGATCAAACTTGATCAAACTTCATTAAATATATTGTTAAATAAAAATCAAACCCTAGAGGTCTATTGCACTAACACCTATCTCTTTTGTCATTAGCATTCCTCTAACTTTAAAAGGAGATGAAAGATAGTTCATCCTACCATCAATTAGGGTTAAGGACAAGTTGCTTGATTTGAAAGCAACCAAAGGAGGGAGCTAAAGTGAATGCAAGGGAGGAAAAAAGAAATAAGGTAAATAGTTGACTAGTTACTGTTGTTCCGGTAGCTCCGGGAGTACGCAAACTGATATGTATCGTCGAGGCTAGTGTTAGACACTATCTCCGTAAACGATATTGCTCCGCTACTGGTGCTAACGGATAGCAGCAACTCGTTCCCAAGATACAACGACGATCGTCTCGGAATAGTAGCACTCCAAATTCCGAGACCAGCGAACCTTCTCGTAGACTTCTTGGACTCTTGAACTCACAAGATGAGATGAATGCTCAAGAGAGAGGAGAGAATCGATGAATTGGATGAGTTTTCCACCATCTGGAGGGTTCTATTTATACTAATCAAAGAGGTTTGAAGAGAGGATGTGTTCTTTGGGCTGGATCGATCTGGATCGTCCAATTTGAAGGGTTGTAACCCTTCACACAGCCCACTCGAATCTCATCCATCAGATCTGAGGGACACAACCCTCAGATCTCGCTTATTACCATCAGCCATCGGATCTGGATCCATTCACTCCGACGCTTCAGATCAAGTCTCTTCCCAAGCGGTCTGATCGTGACTCTTCGCGATCCAACGCTCCAGATCGCATCACAAGCGATCCATCACACCTCTTTGATCGACGGTTGCCATCTGCCTGCCCAATCAACAACACAGTCACCTCTACTTGCCCACGCGGATGCCACACAGGCAATGCCACGTCACATGCGCGCCCGACACGTCACCCGAGTGCCACGCAGGCACTGCAATGTCACCCGGAGCAATAATTTAAGCTCCTCAATGCTCCTCGCGACGACGCGTACGTGCGAAGTGCAAAGTGCGCCTACAAAGCGCCCATTGCGCACGTGCGCACGTGCGCACGTGGCGGGTGGCGGGCTCACAGGTGCGAGCACCAGCTCGCCCATGGATAGAGAGTACCTGTGCTTCTTGTGTTAACTTCATTAACACAGCAACACATATAAGGAAACATTAGCTATCGCCGGTTAGCAATGTGGGACTAAAATCCCATCTTTTCCTTAATATTATTTTGGACACCACTTTAGCCAATTAATTTCTCATTCACCCATAATCGGTTTTGAGCAAATTAATAGTCTAGATTTATCTACGCGAAACGTAGATTTCGATTTTGAAGTCATATCAGACTTTCAACGATCGATGGCACTTTAATTTTGCCTTGCAAAATCATATCCAACAATCCCCCACATGAATGGAAATTAATGCAATGTATGTATGCATGCTGACACTTTACAAGAGTCCAATCGATAAGTCACTGCATCAGGAGAGGTAGCTTGTGGCTTTGAACCTTCCGTAGTGGAATGCTATCGAGTATACTAGGCTGCGCAGTGAACGTGATGTCTTGAACTGCTCAGCTGTTGGTGTATACTTAGACAATAACACCCACACAGAGACCTATCTCACCTACTTTAGGTTCTCATGGTTGGTTCCGTTTCGGCCATGGACACCATCTTGGATTCATGAGTGTTTCATTGAAGCGGCCTGTCTTCACACTCACATAGGTGACACTTCTATCAAGAGTATCCTACCATACTCCACCTTATAAGGTATAGAAGTCATTAAAAGCATAAGCTTAACCTCACTACATGTGGTAGGACAGCACAAATTCATCCTAGGATTGGGATAGAGATAAAATATCTCATGTGCTGTAACACAACTTCTGTAACTTCGTTATCCCATTGAACCAAGATCTTGGGATCTCCAGTCAACAAGGTTGGGTTACCGCTACAGTCGTTTTCAGTTGTAGATTTTTAATCCCATTCCTCTTGATGAGCAGTATACTTGATCTCGACCTAGCCCCTTCGTTAGGGGATCTGCCAAATTATCTTTGGATTTGACATAGTCGATTGCAATCACTCCGTTCGAGATCAACTGCCTAATGGTATTGTGTCGACGACGTATATGTCGTGACTTACCATTGTACATACTACTCTGTGCTCTTCCAATCGCCGATTGACTATCACAGTGGATCAGTACGGCAGGCACAGGTTTCGTCCAGCTCGGAATATCTTCCAAGAAATTCCGCAGCCATTCAGCTTCCTCAGCTGCTTTGTCTAGTGCTATAAACTCGGATTCCATAGTTGACCGAGCAATGCACGTCTGCTTAGTGGATTTCCAAGATACCGCTCCCCCACCGATCGTGAATACATATCCACTAGTGGATTTGGAGTCTTTTGTATCTGATATCCAATTAGCATCACAATATCCCTCCAACACAGCGGGATATTTTCCATAATGTAATCCATAGTTCATAGTATATTTCAAATACCTAAGAACTCGCATTAATGCTTTCCAATGGGTGTCGTTTGGATTACTCGTAAAACGACTTAGCTTGTTGACCGCACAGGCAATATCCGGACGTGTGCAGTTTGTGAGATACATCAAACTGCCTATTATCCGAGAATATTCCAACTGCGATATGGGTTCACCATGGTTTTTCGCTAAGTGTTGACTTAGATCCATAGGTGTTTTCACTGTAGAGAGATCATGCGCATTGAACCTTTTCAATACTGACTCTACATAATGGGATTGTGTCAAAACTATCCCATCAGATGTTCTGAGAATTTTAATTCCCAATATAACATCTGCTTGACCCATATCTTTCATATCGAAATTCTTGGTCAACATTTTCTTTGTAGTCATGATTACATCATGATTACTACCCATTATTAGCATGTCGTCTACGTATAGACACACGATTACATATCCTTCAGGTGTGTTTTTGACATAAATGCATTTGTCACATTCATTTATTCTGAATTCGTTTGACAGCATTACTTTGTCAAATTTTTCGTGCCATTGTTTAGGCGCTTGCTTAAGTCCGTACAATGACTTAACAAGTCGACACACCTTCTTCTCATTTCCTGGAGCCACAAACCCCTCGGGTTGCTCCATATAAATTTCTTCTTCCAACTCACCATTTAAGAATGCAGTCTTAACATCCATTTGATGTATTTCAAGGTCATACAGTGCTGCAATGGCTATTAGCACTCGTATGGACGTAATCCTTGTCACTGGTGAGTAGGTATCGAAGTAATCAAGGCCTTCCTCTTGCTTGTACCCCTTGGCTACAAGTCTGGCCTTATACTTGTCAATCGATCCATCAGCTTTATACTTGCGTTTTAGTATCCACTTACAACCTAATGGTTTATTACCAGAAGGAAGGTCTACTAATTCCCAAGTATGATTATTCATGATGGACTCGATTTCACTATTGACAGCTTCTTTCCACATTGGAGCATCGGGACTAGAGAGAGCTTCACTTAATGTTCTTGGGTCCATCTCTGACATAAAAGTCATGAAATCTGGCCCGAACGATTTCTCAACTCTAGCCCGTTTGCTACGACGTGGCTCTTCGCTTTGATCGTCAATAGTTCTTTTATAACAACTAAGTTCGGTAACGTCATTTCCGTTTGAACTTCCGTTGTTATCACTTTCAACGTTTCCCTTCTTATTTGGGAATACGTTCTCAAAGAATATCGCATTCCGAGATTCTATGGTTGTTCCCACATGAATATCAGGAATGTCTGATTTGTGAACTAGGAAACGATATGCACTACTATTATGGGCATATCCGACAAATACCGCATCGAACGTTTTAGGTCCGATCTTTACTTGCTTTGGTTTAGGTACTTCGACCTTTGCCAAGCACCCCCACACTTTCAGGTATTTGTACGATGGCTCGCGGCCTTTCCATAGTTCGTATGGAGTTTTATCACTTTTCTTGTGAGGGATTTTGTTGAGAATGTGATTTGCTGATAATATTGCTTCCCCCCACAAGTTCTGAGGTAAGCCTGAATTTATCAACAAGGCATTCATCATCTCCTTTAGTGTCCGATTTTTACGTTCGGCAACACCATTCGATTGAGGTGAGTAAGGCGCCGTTGTTTGATGAATAATGCCAGATTCTGAACAAAATTCATTAAACGGTGCACCATATTCTCCACCTCTATCGCTACGAATTATTTTAATTCGTTTGTCAAGTTGATTTTCAACTTCTGTTTTATAGGTTCTGAACGCCTCTAAGGCTTCGTCTTTACTTCTTAAAAGAAAGACATAACAGAACCTCGTGCAGTCATCGATAAAAGTAATGAAATACTTTTTACCTCCTCTAGTTTGCACGAATTTCAAGTCACATAGATCACTATGTATTAACTCTAGAGGAGTCGTTGACCTTTCCACCGAATGAAAAGGTAGTTTCGTCAATTTAGCTTCCACACACACTTCACATTTGTGTGTTTCGTCAACATTGACGTTCGGTAATAAATTTAATTTGACGAGACGTTTCAGCGTATTATTATTGACATGCCCAAGACGATCATGCCATAAATTGAAACACTCAACAATATAACTGGAAGCTTTTATTTTATTACCATTGAACTCACGGTGTACAGTCATTACAACCATTTTGAACAAATTTTGTTCCAAATATCCCTTACCTACGAAGACACCGTTCTTCGTAAGTACAAAGTTGTTGGACTGGAACACTAGTTTGAATCCGGCTTTAACAAGTGCCGATCCAGAAACTAAATTCTTCCTGATGTCCGGAACATGAAGCACATCAATGAGAGTTAGCTCCTTCCCGGACGTCATCTTGAGAACCACTTTCCCGAGTCCAACAATCGGGGATGTCATGGAATTGCCCATATAGAGCTTTCTTCCATTTATTGGGGTATACTTGGAGAACATAGCCTTGTCAGAACAGACGTGGCGGGTTGCTCCAGTATCGATCCACCATTGCTTCGGGTTGTCCACCATGTTGGCTTCGAACACGACCGCAGTGAGATCCAGGTCCTCAAGAGAGGATGCGACGTGGTTCGCAGCATCCTTTGGCCCCTTGGTTGGCTTCTTTGGGCGTCTGCAGTCCTTGGACATGTGTCCTGACTTTCCACAGTTGTAGCACGAGCCCTTGAACTTCTTGGGTTGAGCCTTCTTCTTGAACTGCTTCGGCTTCTTGGCGTTCGGCTCAATCAGGTTGGACATGTCGTCGACAGTCCGCTTTGTTCCTCTAGAGTCGGACAACTTTTGATTATCCTCCTCTATTCGCAGCCTCAGGATCAGGTCTTCCAGTCCCATCTCCTTTTGCTTGTGCTTTAGGTAATTTTTGAAATCCTTCCATGACGGAGGGAGTTTCTCGATTACCGCGGCTACAGCGAAGGACTCGTTCAGCTTCATGCCTTCGGCGTCCAGATCATGCAGTATTAATTGCATATCCTGAACTTGGGATGCGACGCTCTTAGAATCCACCATCTTGAAATCCAGAAACCGGCCGACGATGAATTTCTTCAACCCGGCATTCTCGGTCTTGTATTTCTTCTCAAGTGATTCCCATAGAGATTTTGCCGTCTCCAATGAACTATACACGTTATAGAACGTGTTGTCCAAGGCGTTGAGAATATAGTTGCGGCACAGGAAATCTCCGTGAGACCACGCATCGCAAGCAGCCTTACTACCTTCCGTAGCGGCTGGCGGGTCTTCGCGCAAAAACCGTACAAGGTTTAGCGTCGTTAGATAGAACAACATCTTCTGTTGCCATCTTTTGAAGTCGGCTCCGTTGAATTTCTCCGGCTTCTCTCCGTGCGGAATTGATGTCGGCGGCATGGCGGTTGGAACGGCCGTCGGAACGGTCGTCGGAACGTCGTTGGTAGCCATATCAGATTGCACAAATATCGTTTACGACTGTTGTTCCGGTAGCTCCGGGAGTACGCAAACTGATATGTATCGTCGAGGCTAGTGTTCGACACTATCTCCGTAAACGATATTGCTCCGCTACGGTGCTAACGGATAGCAGCAACTCGTTTCCAAGATACAACGACGATCGTCTCGGAATAGTAGCACTCCAAATTCCGAGACCAGCGAACCTTCTCGTAGACTTCTTGGACTCTTGAACTCACAAGATGAGATGAATGCTCAAGAGAGAGGAGAGAATCGATGAATTGGATGAGTTTTCCACCATCTGGAGGGTTCTATTTATACTAATCAAAGAGGTTTGAAGAGAGGATGTGTTCTTTGGGCTGGATCGATCTGGATCGTCCAATTTGAAGGGTTGTAACCCTTCACACAGCCCACTCGAATCTCATCCATCAGATCTGAGGGACACAACCCTCAGATCTCGCTTATTACCATCAGCCATCGGATCTGGATCCATTCACTCCGACGCTTCAGATCAAGTCTCTTCCCAAGCGGTCTGATCGTGACTCTTCGCGATCCAACGCTCCAGATCGCATCACAAGCGATCCATCACACCTCTTTGATCGACGGTTGCCATCTGCCTGCCCAATCAACAACACAGTCACCTCTACTTGCCCACGCGGATGCCACACAGGCAATGCCACGTCACATGCGCGCCCGACACGTCACCCGAGTGCCACGCAGGCACTGCAATGTCACCCGGAGCAATAATTTAAGCTCCTCAATGCTCCTCGCGACGACGCGTACGTGCGAAGTGCAAAGTGCGCCTACAAAGCGCCCATTGCGCACGTGGCGTGGCGGGTGGCGGGCTCACAGGTGCGAGCACCAGCTCGCCCATGGATAGAGAGTACCTGTGCTTCTTGTGTTAACTTCATTAACACAGCAACACATATAAGGAAACATTAGCTATCGCCGGTTAGCAATGTGGGACTAAAATCCCATCTTTTCCTTAATATTATTTTGGACACCACTTTAGCCAATTAATTTCTCATTCACCCATAATCGGTTTTGAGCAAATTAATAGTCTAGATTTATCTACGCGAAACGTAGATTTCGATTTTGAAGTCATATCAGACTTTCAACGATCGATGGCACTTTAATTTTGCCTTGCAAAATCATATCCAACAATTCAGAGAGTAAAGGTAGATGTTCTTTTTAACGATGACATGATCCACCTCTAAGCACTGCTTAATCTTGTTAGGAAAAACTTCGCAACGTGGGAAGATGCGTTGAGTAATATAATTAATCTAATGAGAAGGCTAAGGCCGATGGAAGATGAGTTATGGTTTTACGCCATCATTGATAGACACTAAATGTAAGTTAAACATGCTTTGCATAGGAGTTATGATAGTGATTCAAGAGTTGCACATGCTTTAAAGGAAGAGAAAAAAATGTTCACTTTTGTCATCATCATTTTTAAAAAAAAGTAAAATCCATTTCAAAATCATCTATGAAAAGGTAAATCAAGAAGTTGTAATTGGCCACTATAGGGAAGGACATTATCTCGGCTTCGTCAAGATTCAACCCTTGCTCACTTCAGCAAGTCTGCCCTATTGAGATACAATCAAAGTCCCATATTGAAAATACATGGAAAAGATCTTGAGGTTATAAGATAGAAAATATCTCATTGGTATGAGGCCTTTTGGGTAAAACTTAAAAATAAAACCATGAGGGTGTAGGCCTAAAGTGGACAATATCATACTGTTGTGGAGATATATATGGTTTCTATCAGATCTAACTCTAGTATCAGAGCGGGTCTATGTGGTTGGTGGGGGCTTTAAGGAGGGGCTCCCAATCATGAGAGCTAGTAGTAACTACTCTTACATCAACTTTGTGTTTCTAGTTTTATGCGTGCAATTTGTGTCAATTTTATATTACAAAGCTCAATTACCCTGTTAACAAACCAATGCTAGTTCAAGTGATATGATTCTTAATTTAATTATATAAAGAAAAAAAATTTATTCATAACTTGATATTTATTGATACCTCAAGTGGGTTTTTGATCAATTTTATTACCGAGTCAACAAAACAAAACATGATTTGAAAGTCATATAAAACATCAATCGAGCCTTGTAAATTATGTTCTCTGATTTTTTAAATTGTGTTTTTTTTTTAATCTAGATTTTCAATTTTTCGAATTGACTAATTCTGAAGATGACCGACTCGACCTCATAGAAATTTTTCACCGACCATCAAGATAAATTCATGAAGTGCTCATATTGAAGCCACTGATAGTCGACTTCCACGATCAATTTATCACTGTAGAGTGTCATGCTCCATTTGACTATTAGAACTGTGAGTCGTAACATGATGACTCCATGAGATGGTAGTCCGATCATCTAAGTAATCGTACTTTATACTATTTTTCATAATTTTTCTGCAAAATAGAGTACATGTATATATATATATACTCTAATCAAGAATCAAATCGTGGCACTATGGAGAATCCACCAATAATCTTACCGTTGCACTATGCCTCAGGGTTGTAAATTGTGTAAATTAGTGATAGAGCAAGATGTTGCAAATTTTATAATTTGATCCTACGATCATGAAATACTTGAGTATCTTAGATGAGCTTGAAGTTTCTAATGCTACTAAATGAGGTAAGACATGATTATTTGATGAGCAAGTGTGCACATTGATGTTGACTCATTGTCAATTTGATGATATTGACTTCTTATTATTGTTTGTGTCTCTTAAATTGACTCTTCATCAAATGTCATTTTGAAAGATCTTGTCAATATATAAATTATGCAATGTTCTTATCAAATAATTATACAAAAATCATTTTTTTTCTTCGTGCATTTAAATCTTTTTTTAAAAGGTATATAATTTGTCACAATTGTATATTGAGTTGGTGACAATATAATTTAATTGGTGAAACCAATTTGATGTGTGATAAAATTAATATGATTTACTTGAATATTGTGTCATATTAATCTGATGATTATTAAAAAAGCGTGATCTTATTTGCTTAATGTTTATTGTTGTATTTGTCTCATGATTACATATGTCAAACTAGCATTTGTATTTGTATAATTTTTTTTCTAATTAAAAGTAACGTTAAACACTAAGATGAGAAGATTATTAATACAATTATATCTTAAATTTATTAGTATGAATAGAATTAAAATATTTTTATAATGGTATGATATTATTTATTTTGGATTTAAGTTTTCATGATTTTCAAGATATCTTCCATCTTATAAATTCATGGTCTTTTCCATATATTTTCAATATGGAATTTTAATGGTATTCCAACAAAATTATCATGTTATACTAAAATATTTTGATATTTTTGACAAAACTATTTAAGGAAGCAAAAGGTGATTTTGCTCACTCCAAGCGATGTTAGTACCGATGGAATCAAAATATCTCCACAATGGTATAATATTGTCCACTTTGGGCCTAAGCCCTTATGGCTTTGTTCTTGAGCTCTCCCCAAAAAGCCTCATTCCAATGGAAATACTTTCCATCCTTTTAACCTCATGATCTTTTCCATGTACTTTAGATGTGAGACTATGTTTGCACCCTTACAACCCAACAATCCCCCTTTTAACCCCATGATCTTTTCCATGAACTTTAGATGTGAGACTATGTTTGCACCCTTGCAACCCAACAATCCCCCCTCAAACAAAGGACCACAGGTCCCCCCAACGTCGTTTTGATGTCTGAATCCTCGATCCACCAGGACTTTTTGCCCCTCGGTCCACCCGACCTACTAGGACTTTCCACCTAGCCGCAGCTAAGACTTTTTGCCCCTCGGTGTACCCGACCTACTAGGACTTCCCACCTAACCACAGCTAGGACTTTTTGCCCCTCGGTCCACCCGACCTACTAGGACTTCCTACCTAGTCGCAACTAGGACTTTTTGCCCCTCGGTCCATCCAACCTACTAGGACTTCTCACCTGGTGTCTGGTCCTTTTGATTCAGATACGGGAACACTCACTTCCTTTGTTTAAGGTTCAAACCACATGGTTAGATCTGGATCATGGCTCATCTGGCGATTAATCCGGTGAAGAGCGACCTCGCTCTGATACCACTTATTAGTACCGATGGAATCAAAATATCTCCACAATGGTATAATATTGTCCACTTTGGGCCTAAGCCCTCATGGCTTTGTTCTTGGGCTCTCCCCAAAAGGCCTCGTTCTAATGGAGATACTTTCCATCCTTTTAATCTCATGATCTTTTCCATGTACTTTAGATGTTGGACTATGTTTGCACCCTTGAATGAGATAGTGTTATGTGTGCATGAAGTTTGCAAGAACTTAATAAAATGCAAATGAAACTCATTTAATTGTTGACACGACACACATGATTTGACATAATAACTCAGAATACCATTGGAGATTAACGAAATATGCGATGAGACATTCAAGGGACCAAGTAATAAGAAGAGCATGGAGTTGGTTCAATAACTTTTATAACAATGGTAAGAGGTGGACTATGTTGGTGCAACGGTGACTAGGTTGATCAAGCTCAAGTTGACTCAAATTGGAATTTGAATGTTTGATGAATATGCTAGTTAGTCGAGTGAGATGTCAAATAGGTCAAGATTAATCGAATATTTGATAGTTGATCAATATGTTAGTTGGTTGAGTGAGACGTCAAGTAAGTCAAAATTGATCGGATATTTGACAGTTGATCAATATATTAGTTGAATGAGGAAGAATCAAGTAGGTCAAAGTTGACTGAATATTCGATAAGATATGAAAAGTCCAAATGGATCATGGTTAACCGGACACTTAATGATTAGAAGTCCAACAACGACTTACTAAGTGGGAAATTGATCAAGTGGATCATAAGTGACTTGACACTTGACACTCGAAAGTCCAATAACAAGTTGATAAAAAAGAAAGTCCAAGTGAGTTATAATTGACCGAACACTTGGTGTTTGGAAGTCCAACATGGAGTTGACACAAGATGGAAAGTTCAAGTGGGACACGGTTGACCAGACACTTGATGATAGGAAGTTTAAACAAGTCAAGAAAAATTAGATGTTTGGAATGGATGAAGTTTTGGCATGTCAAGGGTGACCGTAGGCGCATGAAGTCTAGATAGGTTAAGGGTGGCTAGATATTAAGTGAAGAAAGTTCTAGTAGGTTGAGATCAATTGGATATTTGACAAGATAAGCTTTTAGCTTTGGAAAGGCTAAAGCAAGGGAAGCAATCGATTGCTAGGAAGGGGCAATCGATTGCTAAAAGGGTGTTCGAGGCGCTCGAGACTTAGACTGCTCGGATGCACAAGGCTTCTCAAGTCAGTTGACTCTGGCTTGGACTTTGGCATTTGGCTGGGACCTTAACCTACTTAGACTTCGGCTGCTCAAGCAAGGCATTCACCGAGTTGGCACTCGGGGACCCACTCGAGCAAGACTCAGAGTCGGTCGGGTGCTCGAGGTGCTCAGGTGTGTTCGGGAGTCAATGTTCGGTTGAGTTGGCACTTGAGAACTTAGAACAAGGAGTCGGTCCATGACAGTTGGTCGGGACCCACTCGAACTTGGTACAAGGCAGCTATCGTGACCCACTCAGGGTGGGGACACGATAATTGATCATAGCCCCACTCAGGGCCGGGACATAGTAGTTGGCATGACCTACTTGAGCTTAGGCATTAGCAATCAGTCATGACCCACTCAGACTCAAGTTTCGACAATCAGTCACGACCTCAACCCACTCAGGCTTGGGCTCCTACCAAGGGTGGAGCCAACCATTCTTTTACCCGGGCTTTAGCCCGGGGGCCCAACGGATTTACAAAAAAATTACTGTTTAAATTTGCTATAAAAAAATATATATATGTGAGAAGAGAGGATAGCCCGAGGACTTTTGATCCGTTCGGGATTAGCCCGGAGGCTACCAATTTCTTGGCTTCGCCATTGGCTCCTACTGTTGATCACAAGTAAGCCCACTTAGACTCGGGTTGGATTGCACATGTGATGCTACTAATTGATTGTTGGGTGATAACAATCGACTGTTAAATCAATTCGAATAAATAGAATGCTCCCAAATCGATTAGCTAGTTCAACTGGTGGTTAGCAATTGATTAGTGTATCTCAACAATCGATTGATGGTGGTCAAACAATATGGAAAGAATTGTTGCAGGTGTCAACGATCTAATTACAGCGAAGCAATCGATTAATGAAGACTATCAGTCAATTACTAGGTGGAAATCTACCTAAACAACAAATTATAAAAGAGAGTTTTAAGGTAAATCGAAGAAATCGATTCTTGAAGGTTTGAGTACAAAGTGCTGCTACATTTTCAAACTAATAAGATACAATTTCAAGCAATAAGAAATCGTCCAAAGCAAGATTCGTGTAAAATAGTTTACTTTCATTGTATTTGCTTTATCTTTTGTGTTTGCTTATATTGTTTGTAAAAACAGCTTGTAAGAGACTTCTTCACCTTCAGAAGGTATCCGAGAAGGAGAAGAATAATAATGATAAATCACTAGGATTAAGTCTTAGAGTAGTCGCATTGGGAGGTGGTGAACCAAGAAAAATGATTTATCTTGTGCTTGTGTTTTCTTTTGTTATATATTTTTCCGTTGCATGTTAACCTTTTGTATACAAACATGAAATTAAGACGAAGTGATTCACCCAATCCCTCTAGCTCTTGCATGGGTCCTAACAAATTACGTAGATAACCTAGTGCACATGTGGAATGATTTGAAGATTTAATGCATATAAGGGATTGAGTACCTAAGTGAATGTGTGCTCTTAGGGAACACCAAAGTAAAGATGTGAAGATTTTGAGATTATGTGAATTGCAACATTTGGGTTTGCGCTTCCAAGTTAATTAAGCTTAATTGAGAGCCTTTAGAGTAAGACACATACCAATCACTAATACATGCATTTATGAGGTTTGGCATCTCCAAAGACTCTACTTTATGAATTATGATTCATCAGTGGATCACTCTTAGGAAGTTACTATCCTTTCTTCTTCTTGGTCAACTAATAGTAGTGAGGTGGAGAAACCCCTTGTATGCTCAAAATACAAAAGGATTCCAAGAAAGCTTACGAGTGGAAAGGAGAAGCTCTAATAAAATTTAAGAATTCTATTTCGCTAACCTTAAAGCCTAGACCAAGCCCCTTTTATATAGCATTTTATCTTATTCTTTTATTCTTTTTTTTTTTGGGCCAGCATTTTATCTTATTCTTCATTGACTGTAAAGTTGATCTATAATTGATTAGTTGACTAAAAGCAACCATCAGTTGATCTAAGTCTGGTAGCCAATTGTTGTTGCGTAGCTTTTTGACTTCAATGACTCTTTCTATTAGCATCAATCTACTAAGATCAATTGATTGCTTACTCGATTGAGCTATGAACAAAATTTTTTTATTTACTAGCTCCTCAGCATGAGCCGACTTTCTAGTTGACTTAGTCATCATCAACTAATTGATGTTCCTAATTAGTTAATTGGACCAAACCATAAAATATTGAATAAATAGTAGAGTTTAGGGTTTATAGTTAATTGAATATTTTCATTTTACCCTTGTCCCCATGTGTACAGGTATTCAACTCTCACAACTTACCATCAAACTCTTACACTTGCAATTGATTTCATCGTCATAGTTATGTCCCGTCACATTACTTATCTCTCGAATGTACCAAACCCTCATATCCTTTGTGTATCATTCTTCACACTTTACTTATATGGTGCACCTCTATTGGATGCCATCAATATTGCCCTCGATGTTCTTAATCTTATGGTCTCTTAGCTTAGATGCACCATGTCACTTTTTCGATCTCTATGAACCTCAAGTCGCTAGCTATCAACTTAGCCTCTCGAAATTATGTTCTAGAGCTATTCCAACACCACTTCGTTGCTTCAGCCATGCAGTCCTTTAGTCACCTCATGCAACCTTCTCCATGGGCCTCTAAGCCACCAAGTCAGTGTGTCTCTAAATTATAAGACAAGGTCGTCTAATATAAAACTTTTATAGAAACATCAAAACCTAAGTTGAAACATAGCATTTGGGACACAATTGCACCAAGAAAATCTATTCTCGAGATGACCATCGCTGTTTGTTTGAATTGAGTTGACTGGAATGATAATTGAATCAACTAAAAAGTCTATTGGATGGATAAGTAGCATAAGTTAGTTGGAAAGGCCAATCGACTCAATTAAAATGGTTTGAATTGATTAATTAAGATTCATTGTACCTTGTTGAGTTAATTGAAGACGGTAGTTGTTGGTAGATAAACTTACGATCTTATTCATCTGAGTTAGTTTGAATTGTTAGATCCTAGATCCAATGGAATCCACATATATTTCTAAAATGATATGATATTGTCCACTTTAGACCCAATCATTCCTTTGTGAGAGCTTCCACATGATATCACATAGACCTACTCTGATACCACTGTTAGATCCTAGATTTAATGGAATATATATATATATATATATATAATGGTATGATATTGTCCACTTTGGAATCAATCCCTCATGATTTTATTTTTTAACTTTACCCAAAAGGTTTTATACCAATATAGATATCTTAATCTTATAACTCTAAAATCTTTTTCATATATTTTCAATATAGAACTTTGATTGTATCCTAACATGAATCACTTAGAGTTGACTCATATGCAGTTGACAATTAGAAGCAGTTTAAGTTAATATTAGTTATTAGTAGATAAGATTTCCTTATCATCATTTTAATTGATGGAACTCTGATTAACTCAAATCAACTAAAGGCTAATCAAATGAACAATTTTATTCTCTATTTGAATACTCTTTTTGTTACTATAAATAGGGCCAATGAGCTCTTGAATATCATGATCAACCCAGATAAATAATTTAAACGAATTGAGTGAAATTTTATAACTTATTTATAAATAGATTTAAACAGACCAACATGTGTGAGTTGCACATGTAGATGGATCAACTCATGGTGGGCTCAGGTTGACTTGCACGTGGAGAAGAATTTTTTTTTAAAAAATTAGATTATGAATTTAAGATGATACATGTATTTTTTTAGTAAAAATTATAAATTTTTTATACCAATTGCTTTGATAAATATATATAAGTAATTTTAAGGTTTTCTTCTTTGTGCTTTCAATTTTTATATCTTATAAAGAAATTACTTTTTGTACCGCTTTCCATAGCTATAGTACTATATCTATGTATTCAAATTAAAAAATTAACTCAAAATGTTACATAATTTATCTATGTAAAGTGTATTAATCACTTTACATAATATTTTTAGTCATTTAATCACTTTGAATGCATGACTAGACTAGACTTTGATGGTCTTCTAAACTGTATTTATCTATTTAAATTTAAAATTTAAAAAGAAATATTCATATAATAATTTTGATCAAAATTATTAAATGAGCAAATATAATTGGTTGATAAAAATATCATAATTTTATTTATATTATACTTACATAATTTGTATCATTTCGTTCTCTATTATGTTTTAAAAAGTATATTTTAAAATATATAAGTTTTAAAATTTTATATATATTTTAAAATATACATAACATTTATAAATTAAAAAATATTTTATCATGTTGGTCCAACTTTTTAAAACTTGATTAAAATTGTTTTAACAATATTAAAAACATCATAAAATTATTATAATAGCTAATTAATAGTTGTTACAACATTGTAATAGTAATTTAATGGCTTTAATATTATTGTATTAATACTAAATGACTACTATTATAATTTTAATTTTTTAAAAATAATTTTAATCAAATTAAATAATTTTAATTAAGTTGACAAAAAAATTCTAATATAAAAATGTCATATGTTTATTTTAATACATTATAATAATTATTTTTGATAAAAAATATACTAGGTGCTCCTTTAACTTTTTTTTTATAAAAAAAGAATATTATTTTGACAATTCAGATAATTAAGGGTGTTATCTGAATTTTTTATCTTAATAGTTTATATTATTTTACTCTCGATATTTTTAAAATTTTTAATATTTAAAAATTATAATGCATGAGTTTTGATTCAAATTACTAAATAAAATGAGCATGGAATAGAGATTTACAGAGATAATTTTAGTAGAAAAAAAAATTAAATAGATCATTCTTACATAATAAATTAAAATAGAGTTCCTTTTTTTTCCTTGAAACGGGGAATGTAGGATCAGCACCTACGGTTGGGTTAGGTACGGATGAAACCACCACGTCTTCGTAGGGCCAGTCTCGAGACGGCTCGGACCAACATCCAATTTTGCTTCGTGGGTCCCATACGAATATGTCTCCCAGAACTAGATAAAAATTACGAAAACCGACGTGGAATCTTCCCGCATCAACCAATAACATCACGCCACGACACTCCACAGCGTAAGCGTAACCATTACCAGCGGTGCACCAGAAACGAGTACTCCCCCCTCCCTTATATATCTAGTCCGACCTCATCCCTTTCCCCATCCCCTCTCCCCTTCCTCCGCCTCCTCTCTCGTCTCTCCTCCCATGGCGGAACCCTGTCCGGACCGGCGCACGCCGTGTCCTTGAACGGGCATATCGAATCCTCCCCTCTTCAATCTTTCCGCCTTCCTCCGTTTCAAAACAATCCCTAGAACCCTACCTCAAATCCCTCCGCTAGGGTTCTTGACCTCGATTGATGCTGCCGCGATGTCGTCGATCCTGCCCAGGAACGAGACTGTTCAGATCCGCGAGGTGTGGACCGAAAACCTCGAGTCGGAGTTCTCCCTGATCCGCGAGATCGTCGACGACTTTCCCTACGTTGCCATGGACACTGAGTTCCCCGGCATCGTCTGCCGCCCGCTCGGGAGTTTCCTCTCCAACTCCGACTTCAATTATGCTACGCTTAAGGCCAACGTCGACATGCTTAAACTCATCCAGCTCGGCCTCACGTTCTCCGACGACCTTGGCAACCTCCCCACCTGTGGCACTGACCGTGGCTGTATCTGGCAGTTCAATTTTCGCGAGTTTGATGTGCAGCGTGACATCTCTGCCTCTGATTCCATCAATCTCCTTCGCGAGAGCGGCATCGACTTCGAGAAGAATGTCGAGGAGGGCGTCGACGCTCAGAGGTTCGCTGAACTTCTGATGTCGTCTGGCGTCGTGCTGAATGACTCCGTGCACTGGGTTACCTTCCACAGCGGATACGACTTTGGATACCTCCTCAAGATTCTCACCTGTCAGAACCTCCCTGACACCCAGGTTGGGTTCTTCAAGCACATTAAGATCTACTTCCCAACCTTGTATGACATCAAGCACCTCATGAAATTCTGCAATAGCCTCCATGGTGGACTTAACAAGCTTGCTGAATTGCTCGAGGTTGAGAGGGTAGGAATATGCCACCAGGCTGGCTCAGACAGCTTGCTCACCTCCTGCGCCTTTAGAAAATTGAAGGAGTCTTTCTTTAATGGTTCCACTGAGAAATATGCAGGGGTATTGTATGGGCTAGGCGTTGAGAATGGACATATGGCTCACTGAGTCAGGAAGTAATAAAAATAACTAAATTATTATGAATTGCCTTCTCTGTGTGCTGGCGGTACTAATTTTCTCATAAATATTTGATATTGGTAAACAACTCTCTTAGTTTATTATATAACTAATCAAGTCTTTCCATTTCATAGGGTTTACACTCATTTGTTTTATTCTCGATCTGAATTCATGCAACTTTGAATAATCTGAATTACTGAAATTGCATTACCTAAATGGTAATTGTGCAAGGCCTTTGACATGGTATGTATCTCTTTAGCATAACAGGCGCTTAGAGGTTGTTTTACTTTGTGCCCTTCTACGAGGTGATCAAGGTTTCTATGCAGTTAAATTGTTCTAAGGTATGCATCTCTTCTTCTTGAATTTATATAATGCAGTTTAGGGATTTGAATAGAAGGTCAGTGTCATCTATTTTTGCTCAAATTTATATATTGCAGTTTCGAGCTTTGATCATTTAAGATAAACTTTGTGTTTTCTTTGAGTATAGCTCCTTGCATGAAATTTATACACTTAATTTGAATGCCCAAGCTTCTCATTTATTAAAGAGAAAAATTATTGAAGCAATGACTTAAGTATCCATGTCTCTTTGAGTATCAAGGTTTTCGTTAGTGTAATGAGATTGATATCAGCAGCAAGGTTAGTTTGTTGTTAGGTATGCTTGCTTTCAGTAACATTAACAAAGTAGGATATTTATTCTTGAACCCATACACTTACCTACGAATCCACCACATTCTTTTGGGAAGTTCGACAAAGGATAAGTTATGTTTTATGCTGTCAGGGATGCATGCTTAGAGTTGATCAACTTTTGGCTGTCTATGTTCCCCAGATCAATGTTTCAAATACTGGTCTGAGCTAGGTATTAGTCCTCATCTGAAACAATACCGTACCTTGTTGGTGTCTCAGCAATGGTGCTGGTGGCACCAATTAAGAGCAGGCAGGAATCAATTTGGGGAAGAAAAAGAGGAAGAGAAAGAAGCTTACATCTAGGAGGAACCAATTAGCTAGCATCTCACATCACTTCCCCTTGCATCATTGGTGCTGGAGGGAGTCCACACATTGCAAAAGAAGCTTCAACTCGCATTTCGTGTCATCGTGTCGCTGATTGGAGGGAGCTTCTCTCTATGCATAAACCTTGGCTCATGTCTCCCTTTACCATTCCTCACATTTCTAGTGATAAAGGAAGCCCTTACACATTGCAGACAAAGAGAAACCTTACTGGCTGGATGGCAGAACAGTATATTTCAACTATGACAGACACAAAATATGCTGTTTAAAGTCATGTCTCAGATATTGGAATGCTGTAATGATCATGGTGGAGTGACATCTCACTTTTGTAAGGAGAAAGCTATGAATACCTTAGTTTTTTTAATCTTCATCAAGATAATTATGAGAAATGAATAATAATGACCAAAAGGATTAGGCTACTGATGCTTCCCCGCATAGGAAAAATTGTAACTGATGTTTTTGTGAAACTCGAATGCTGCAGTAGTTTTTCAATTGAGAATACATCTGTACACTTTTCTCATATATCAGGTATGTTAGCTATATAGTTCAGGAGGTGGGCTTAGATCCAGTATTCAAATTGGCTCTGCATTACAAGCCATTTTAAGCATCAGACATCATTGAAATTGATGAGAAACATAGAAGTTCGTTGTTTCGTTATCATTATGGATGAAATTTATTTTATAAATTTTATTTCGAGATGGGTTACAGATCTTATGCATGAAGTGAGTCCATGACAATGCCACAATGCTAGGAGGCTAAATTATAAAAAAATTGATTAATTAATCTTACGTAGCCCCATCTAACTATCCAAGGCTTCAGAATTGATGTATTGCCCTTATCAAAATAATGCTATGTTGGCATCTAGCTATCCTAGGTAGACCCATTGGTATAATCCCACTTTAACCTAACAACATCCCTCTCTCCACCTTCTTCTCTTTTAATGCCTATCTTCTTGCTCTCATGCCCTTTGTGTGGTGGCAATGACTAGACCCAAGATCGAAAAGTTGTGTGGTGGAGATGATCTCTTATCTCAGTGTTAATCACAATGTATTCCCTTTGTTGATCTTGTCATGTTGTATTGCGTAGATTTCTTGTCTCGTTCCATCAAATTTCATGATTGGAGGTCATTTAGGATTTGTTCAAATTTGGTAAGGGTTCCTTGGTGTTAAACATTATTCATGCTCTTTTTAGCTATGAACATCCAAAGTTGTACCCTTTCTTATTTGTGATTAGTTTGAACTGATATGAGTCTCATGCTATTGTACTCTCTTCTATTGCCTTCTTGTTGGGAGAATTGTTAGGTAAGAGTTTTATTTTATTACATTTTCGTTTTGGTATTATGTTGATGTTAATGTTGACATAAATGGTTTACAGTGTTGTAAATGACAGTAGGCAGTGGCGGGGCGGTCAGTTACCATCTACCATCTCGGTCGCCTAGGCGGTTGATTTTTTTTTACTATTTTTATACATAATATTATAAATAGTCCTTAATAATTAAATAAAGGATAAAAATTAGGAAAAAAACTTATTATAAAATATATCAATTCAAAGTCTAAAATAAAAAGTTAATCTAAATATCTCGGCAACGGGATTGGAAGTGTCGCCCGAGCTCGGCAACTGGCCCGGATGTGTTGCTCAAGTTCGGCGATGCGTTTGGACGCGTCACTTGCGTTCGGCAACGAGGCCAAAGCCGAAATGTTGAAATTGAGAGTTAGATTTTTAGTTTGTAGCAGCAGTGGTGATGGATAGCAGCAGCGGTTCAAGGGGGAAGGAGGCAAAAGAAGGTGAGTTGTTTTGAAATCACTAAGGCACCGCAAAGGTTTTTTAACCTAAGTTGACTTTGACCATCGCCTTTCACAAATGTTGTGCGGTTGAGGTCTGCCTCCCGCTTAAGCGGCCGTTTCAACCGCCATTTAGAACATTGATGGTTTAAGAGTTGTTTTTTATGGTTCTATTTTATTTGAATTTGAGTCATGGTATGATAATCGGATCAAGATTGGGTCCAATGATCTTAAGTTTAGTCTAATCCCTAGATTAAGTGTACTTATCTTGAGGTTTTCTAAGTTCTTATATTTATATTTATAGATACTCATAGCAGAGGAGCATGCTAACCTCGTATACTTCTGGTTCTTTCCTTAGTACATATTTGTCAGAATATCCTTGATATCTTATAAAATAGATCTTTGTGTATGAATATAAAAAGAGATAGATCTTTAAGTATGGTTTAATATTTTTTTGCAAATATTTTTGAAAAGGGGACTAAATGCTACTCAACTAGTGAAATGAATTCTAACTGAATTATAATAGGTTTAGCTTTTTGGTTAATAATTCCTAATTTTCCATGCCTTATATCATGTGAGCTTTTGTGTACCATCAAAATTAGGGGGCAGGGAGGGGCACAAGCTTGTGAACTATAACTTGATATTCTGATTACTTGTCTATTTAATACCTATCGCTTCAGTTTCTATGTTTGGGATTGATTTTATTCGGTTACTTGCATGCTATATACTTGTTATGATGTAGCTCTAAAAACCCTCTTTTGATACACCATTAAATTAGCACAATTTATATTAAGCAATGATATAAGTTAGTCCCTCAAACTAACCAAACTTTTTAACTGTGAAATTTCAACAAATTGTGTAAACTCAAAATCGAAACGTTGAATGTGGGAACCCTTAAGGGAACAAGCCGCTAATATAACTAGTGGAATAAATGCTAAAAGTCAAAACTTCAAACTTTTTCTTATGATCAAAGTTTTAGCTTCGCATAGGGGCATGGTTGAATGGGTTTTCATCGGGTTAGTCCTTTTCATGTGATGTTATATTGAGGGGTTCATCTCACATATCAGATGAGAATTTAACTCTAGTAATTCACTTTTTAATTGATGTATGCACTGTAAACAAATGTGAAATAGGTGCAGATGTATTGAAATATTATTATTAGTCAATATAAAGATTGAAACTTGACTATACTTGATCTAGTGAAACTCTAAAGCTCAAATAAGAATTATAATTCATGTGGATTCTTTATTAAGAAAAAAATCATGGATATCTTTCCTATTTTATTCACTTAGCAATTTTTGCTTATCCCATGTTTCCCTTAACCTCCAGGTTTGCTGGCTGTGACATGCTATGGAGTCTTTATTGGTTTTAGTCAGTATATAGGGTTGCTCAGTGATTCTTTGTCATGTTGAAAATTAGTTTTGCTTTACAAGTGGAAGAATCAAATGGCCATGCTGAGAAATCTCAGATTCTTCCCTCTACAAAGTTTTCTCTACAGGCTGTGCAGCCCTCAAAAGGTTTCCATGCTTTAAAAGACCTCCTGGCGTATCTTGTTGTATTTGTTATGGAAGAGGGATGTTTCAACTGATACTAGCTCAGCTGGAAATAAAAAAAGGTAAACAAAAGGTTCACGGGACTCCCATCTTTTTTCCATGAGCCTAGCATATTGGAACATTTGAGGGGTTAATTCTTCCTCTAAAAAAAGGTTCGTGTGAGCTTTTATTTCACAGTATAATATTGCTTGTGTCTTTCTTTATTCTGGAGACTCATGTGTCTGATGAGGATGCTGGTTATGCACAAGCCAGAAACAGAGGATTTAGGTGTTAGTGAACTGGTAATGGTGGATGTTAAATTTTGGAGTATCTCTACTCAGGTGATTTCTAGTGAAATATTGTTCATGATCTTTGTGCTTACCTAGATTTTCAGCTATATGTGGTTTACATAAATTTGAGGAAAGGAGATCATTGTGGGAGGACCTTGGCCAAGCCTTGGATATTAATAATCTGTCACATTGGTCGACTTTGACTAGTATTCAGAATAAGATGGGTGGTGCCCCTGTTCATATCAATAAAATAGGAAGTAGAAGCTGTACTTAATCATCTATGTTTTGAAGGAATTGAAGTGAAATAAAAAAGCTGTTAGCGTTTAGGGTGTTTTAGAAACTACTCAATCATGTATTTGTTTAATGAAAGCTTGGCTTGGTATGGTGATTCTGAGGTTTTCTTCTTGCCTTCGAGTGCAAGTGTAGTGCTCCTTGGATGAATTGACCTTTCAATTTCAGGGTCTTTAGCTATTGGTTTTCTTATGATGAGATTTTTCGACATTGTCAATAGGGTGTGAAGCTTGAGTATTCAAAATAAATGTGGAAGGAAGCCAACCCCTATCTTCACTTTATCGACAAAGTTTAAGTTAGGCTGAACTTGTAGTTTGTTGGGCAGCACAACAATTGTCTTGGTTCAATTCAATAAACTGTGGCAGATCCTTTCAATACTGAGTTGCATTTGGCTGGACAACTTCTTCAAATGGAATTGTCTATAATATTCAGAGTTTGAAATGAAGCAGAAATCTGGTGAGCAAGTTGTTTCCTTAAGTGATTCTTATTTTATTTTATTTTTCAGTACATCAAGGTTGTTGGTAAGCACTACATCTATTATCTCTATCGAAGAAGAAAAAGAATCCTAATTTCTTAGATTTTCTCTATGTTTGTAGAGTGGTATATGGATTTATTTTTAATAATATTGCAAACAAATTGAAGGTGGTACTTCCTTTTAACATCAAGAGTAGCTAGCCTGTTGCAAAAGGGTTAATTCACGAGGATATTGCTCTTTATTATGATTTTTTTTTCATATCTTGAAGAAAAGAGCCCCGAAATGAGGTTGACATCCATTAAGGCATGCCATTCTTTTAATAAAATTGTCTTGTTGATCTTCTGTGACAATTAGGTTTTCTAATTTTTGTCAACGTTAATACATTGTTATAATTTTTTTTGTCTTTAATACATTAAATTTTGTACACATATTTTTCAAAATTTTAAACACTGAAATTAATGCAAAAAAATATGATGAATATATACATTGGTTTTAATTTTTTATATAGCTTTATGACTGAATTTTTTATACATTTTAATTATCTATTTTATCCTATTAATGATATCTTTTCGAATATTCTTTTTAATAGATATCATAGCGAAAATTCTTGCAAAAAATCATTTCTAATATATTAAATATTTCTTTGCTTTTTTTCTTATTAATAAACATATCATATTATCATTAATGTTTATTTAAACTCATCAATTGACATGCGTGAGTAATGCAAAAAGAACATCACAAATATTTGAAGCTCTATATACTAGGAGCATAATTAACTTAGTATCATTCAAACATCGACCAAGTATAATCTATCTATTTCTGAAATAAGAAAAAAAATCTAGATAACACATATTTAATACAAATAACTAAACTATGAATTAAAAAATAATTTTATCTACCACGATATCACCTCTACTTTTAGCCATGTAAAATTTATCCTATTGTGATTAGTGAAAGAACAACTTGGACAACAATAGGGTATGAGTAATTTTAAATATCTATAGCCATATGCATGATGATAGTCGGTAAAATTATGCTACAATTAGTAAGTAATCAATTGAAATTTGTATTCACTTACCATATGCTCATTATGCACTATGTACGGTTATCCGATCCCTACCCACCTTTGCCAAGGTTGTTCAATAAAAGACGGACAACCTCTTCTACACAATACACTCTCAAACCTATGCACCTTCAAGTTAGGACCATCTTGATGTTCCTAAGTAAATCTCGTGCGTACCTTGAGGAATCGAAGGGCTACTTTTTGAACACAATGGAGTAATGGGTGAAGGTAGGGGGACACTAGCCCTAGTCCAAATCTCTCTCACTTCCATTAGGCTCACACTATCACCCCACCTAAAGATCCACTTGTAAATTGGCAAATATGTAGTTAAAAAATTTATTTTCTAGTATATTACTTCATTCTATTTGAGAATTTCAAAATATCCCACATGAACTAGTTATAGAAGTTCAAAACCTTCACACACTTAACCAAAAGGCGATAGAAGGCTTGCAATATGAGTGAAAATGGTGCTCACACAGCTATTGACAAACTTATGAAAATTTCATAGAAAATAATAACAATGAATAGCTAGGTCTTAGCTTTCTCCATGATTCACATTGACAAAGGATGCATCACGATTAAGCTCTCAAAGCTGAGACTTGCTCGATACTAAGGTATCTTATGGAGTTGTATAGTCAAGGACAATTGTGGAGTGCATGCCTCAAAAGCCTCATTTGTGCCATATCTCGCCATCTATTTTATATACATAATTACCTAAAGTTGACAAAAAAAAAAACAATGAAGAAGTTTGATGCATAAAAGGTATATACAAAACATTTGCATACATTAGAACTAAATATTTATTTTCGACCCTTATTATCATGTTATTCCCTATTAAACTCCTCGTCAAGTTGCACTTTGCTCCTCTATAATATGACAAAAGGAAGATCATCTATCTCATTTTTTGCTTTATGTGCATTCACATTATATATATATACACACGATTGAAGAAAGTCATCACTAGCTCCATTAAGTTCTTTTTATGTTGATTACATTTTTATCGTGATGGCTTGTTGCTTTAAGCTTCCAAACGAGCCATTATTGTTTTGAAAGTTTTTTACTTTTTGACAAAAACTTTATGTAATATATATACTTATTATGCTTGGATGTTAATACAAATGACTTATAGGTTTTTAGCCTTCCTCACATGTTTACTTTTAAAATATCATATTTTTAGCGAATATGAACACTTCAATTAGGTTGTTTATTGTTGTCCAATAGCATTTGAACATATAATAACAACAATAACAATCAAGTTTTATCCACTAAGTAGATCGGTTATATAGATCCTTCTAAGTCATTGAACTCTATCTCCTATTATATCATTATTTATATTTAAATAAATTTTATCTTGTTTTATTGTTGCTATAAAGTTTTTTTTATCTTCCTCTTTCTTGTTTGACCTGTACATTTGTCATTGTTTCATATTGCCTAATTGGAGCATCTATTGATCATTATGGAGCATTTATTGGTTGTCTATATACATGTTCATACCATCTTAAATATATCTCCTAGAGTTTTCTCTCACTAGATGTAATCCTGTCTTTCTTTCTAATATTTTTATTTTTTATCTATCCATCTTTATATATTCACACATGCACCTTAATATCTTTATCTTTGTAAGTCTCATCTTCTATTTATGTGCTCGAGTCATAGTTCAACATTCAGCTCCGTATAACATAGCATGTCTAATAACTATTTTATAAATTTTTTTTAAGTCTTAGAGGTATTTTACGATCATAAAGAACATCTGACGCTATTCTCCATTTCAACCATGCATTCCACTTATATTCTATATAAGACATCTCTCTTAATTCTTCCATCCTTTTGTAAAAATGATCCTAAATACTTAAAACTCTCAATTACAGATAATTCATCATCTCCTATCTTAACAATTATCTCATTTCATCTAATATTACTATACTTAAATTTTATATATTCTGTCTTTACTCTATTAAGTCTAAAATCTTTCAATTCTAACATTTTCGTCAAAATTCGAGTTTAACATTTACTCCTTCAAATGTTTTATCAACCAAAATAATATTATTTGTAAATAATATACACCGTGATACAATATCATCTCCCAATAGCATTTGAACATAACGGGATAAATCCATTCTTGCCAAACTTTGGGGAACTTTGTGCCAATGGAAAAAAAGGTAATTCATGGGGATTACAGCAAGCGAAAACCTTGACACACTTCTTCTCTTATACCAAGAAAATGCAATTTTATGCATTAATCAAATTAACCTACATGGTGAACATTATATTACATCACAATGTAAGACGACTTATAGGCCAAAGATATTGTATTGTACATCGTATTGAGATATCAAAGTGCAATGCACCAAAAGTGTGATCTAAATAGATGAAGACTAATATTTTACCAACAAAATCAATAGCGTCGTTGGCAATATCATTACCACAATATATCAGTGATGACTTAAGCTTACTTTAGAATATAAATATCTTTCTATTAGACATATATGTTTAGATGATTATCTTTATTCTATATGTTAAACATGAACCAATATGATCAAAAAATAAACAATGTTATGAATGACCTTGTAACAAAGTAAAGAAAATTAGAAAGATGTAGTTACCTCTCAAATTAATTAATGTATCTACTAGTAGACCTCCTATTTTTTTTCTTCTTGTATATAGGTGTATAAGTAGAAGTTCCATTAAATCAAGCACACTCAAAGAAAATATTTTCTCTACTATGCACAATAATTGAAGTTGATATTACATGTCAATTGTGTAATTTCTTCAATCAGTTGTACCATTTCTCCATTGTGTACATGTCTAGAGGATTTGTTCCACAAAATTTGAGGGCACTTATTGAAAATATATATGTTGTTGGTAAGAAATGTTGTCCCTAGTTAGTAAGCGGCTAAGCGCTTAGATTGTGGATAAGACCATGGTTTTTTAGTTTGTACAATGGTTTGCTCCCAAAGCACGGTTGAATTAGTTACTACGGGGCAGACTTGTTGAAGTGGACAAGAGTCGAATCTCGATGAAATCGAGACAATATCCTCTCCCGTAGTGGTCAATTATAATTTTTTGATTTACCTCTTCACAGATGGTCGTTGAGCCGACTGTGTCAATAATGCTTAAAACTAGTTTATATTCACTAATAAACTTGCAAATCAAAATCCCTCATTTTATTGCCTCTAAGGTGCAATGCAATGCACTACACTTCTATTGTTGAGTCAGCTACATCTACATTATCTCTTGCTTAGAACTCTTCTATCTCATTAAACCCTCATTAAGATAGAAAACATATTTTCAAAAACTCATAGTTGATTCACAAACTCATGTTTGAGAATCTTAGTGATGACTTCACAACCTACTCAATACACTAACAATAAATCCTTAGTGCTTTAATTTTTTTACTACAATCTCATCAACAATCCAAGTTATTGAGTTTTTTTTGATATCTTTATAACGTATAAACTTTGATAAGTAGAAACCAAATTATTTATTCTTAACAATAGGTCAAAAATAAAATAAAATAACTAAGAATATTACAGGTTCTCAATGTAAACACATTCTGGTTTTGTTCATTTATTTATTTATTTATTTTTACGTTCTGAATGTTATTTATTTATTTTGTTCCTTAAAATTACAATTATTTACAATCTCAGGCACGGACCAAAGCCCTCAACATCCCTAGCCACAGGACAGTGTGCCTCCAGTTCACCGTCGACGCCCGCGGCCGCATGCACCCGCCGCTGCCGCCCTCCTTCGCAGGCAACGCCTTCGTCCTCTCCTCCCTCCTCTGCACTGCGGCCGAACTGGACCGCCTCCCCCTCGCCGCCGTCGTCCTCCGCATCCAGGCCGCCAAGCGCGCCGTCACCCACGCCTACGTCGCCCGCTACATCGCCACTCTCGGCGAGGCGCCACGGACGTCGCTTCCGCCACTGCCGGAGCTGACCATGGTCTCCGACTGGACCAAGACGCCGTACCACCGAGTCGACTTCGGCGCAGGCGAGGCGGCCTACGTGGCTCCGCTGGCCACGCCGATGCCGCAGGCGGCGTACTTCATGCAGAGCCCCAGCGAGGCCGGGAGGGTGGACGTCAGGATTGGGCTGCCGGAGAAGACCCTGCGTGCCTTCGAAACCTATTTCCTCCATGGATTCTGATTCTCAGCCTAGCAATCTTCATCAAAATACCTTATATTATATATATAACTATAAAATATAAACAATAATTGAGAAACTAAAATAAGGATCAGACACTGTAAAACGATCATGTCTTCTGCTTCAGGACCAGAAGCAGATTTAAAATGAAAAATTCTCACATACTCCATGATAAAACATAATTCATGTAGGCATGTAGCATGCTCGAAAGGTTTCAGTTTCCATGCATAACAAACTATGCCATTTTCCCAACAATATAACAAAGCTTCATTCAGCTTTCCAGGAAGATAAAGGAGGAGTATCAGACTCTCTCCATGTAACCATTGCAGTAGGATATCGATCCCCTTTAACATCTACCGAAGCATATGATTCAAGTTCAGCCATCTCTTCGGCTGTGAGTTTTATTGTCAGAGCTCCAACGTTTTGATTGAAGTTTTCTATCTTGGTAGTACCGGGTATTGGGCAAACATCTGATCCTTGGTGGTGAACCCAGGCCAATGCAAGTTGTGCAGGGGTGCAATTCTTCCTCTTAGCCATTTCATTTACACGTTCAAAAATTATTGCATTTTGGGCAAGATTCTCAGGCTGAAATCTAGGGACAAGCTGAAGACACAATTTATCATTCAGTAATATTGTAGGTTAAAAATGAGGTCAAGTGAATAAAACATAGTTTGATATATATATATATATATATATATATATATATATATATATATATATATATATCATTGAGTTCAGTTCTGTCAAAAAACATCAACATGCCTTAGTATCATTAATATCAAAAGATCTCTGCGGACTACTGCACTTCTATGTTTAAAAAACTAAGCCATAAAATAGGAATGGTTGTAGTGGGATGTGTATTTTGAGTACACTGACTGTCCAACCTATTTAACCGAGTTTTGGTACCCATTAAAAACATGTGTATAAGCCATAGACATGTAAGGAATAAATTTGGAATCAAAGATTTCAAATAGCAGGTATCTGAATAAAATGTATGTATACATTATTAATCCCTAATTCTTATCCTCTATTTCACACATTAGAATGGGAATGAACTTCAGTGGCATCCTCAGGTACCCAACCCATTTGGGATGGGAACATGTATCAAGTGTCCTGGATGGATATAAGTAAGATAGTGCACATTTCGTAGGTATTTTACATGTTGTCATTCCTATCAACAATATCAATAGATTACATTACCCTAAGTGAGACTAGTCAAACCTATAATCATGCAAAATGTAGTGTAGTTGTGAATACATTTTATCGACATATGATTAAAAAAATAATCTAGCTTGAACAAGTTTGATTATTAGTTTAGTGACTGAGATGAATGGTAGTTTATTAATGTCTGTTTAATACTTTAGTTCCCTTTATATCCACTAGATTATTCACAACTAACAACATAGAAGAATCACTTCATTATTTCTTGTAAAACACATGAATCTCCTATCTACCAAATGATTACCTTGCGGAAATCCCTTTCAGAAAGATTTTCAACTAGCTTTGGTCCAGAAGAAAAGAAGCCCCTTCCTAGCGGACTATATGCAACAATTCCTATTCCAAGTTCTCTGAAAAGTGGAATAAATAATTCAAAATATATGCAAGAAAAGCAGAGTAAGGTGCTTATCAAATAGATCAGTTAATCAGACAGCTTCACCTGCAAGTAGGGATTATATCCTCTTCAACATCTCTTGACCACAAAGACCATTCAAGCTGAACTGCAGTGATTGGGTGGACAGCATGTGCCCGCCTAATTGTTGAAGCAGAGGCCTCAGACAACCCAATGTACTTAATTTTCCCCTCTTCAACTAGTTTCTTAAGTTCTCCAATCTAGTTAAGAAATGACAAAATCATGTGCAAATTACTGGGCACAAGTAGCAAGCTTGAGAGCTGATAAAACAGTCAAAATAGAAACCCTATAGTAAGAACATTCACAGAATAATACAAAGTGAAGTAGTGAAAGCAAGATTAATATGATTAAATGTCTAGGATTCACCTTTTTTACTTGAATAATTTTTCAGCATCAGTATAGTTTTTTATTCATTGAGCTTATTTCCCAATTTGTTAGAACTAGGACATGGTTTACTTTAGGGGCAATTGATAACCTGTCATATTGCATATTGTCATTAAGCAAATAAAACAAGCAAGAGCCAAGAATAGGCAGGAATGCTATAATGTCGGATACAGAAATGGTAGGCAAGCACAAAATGAGCTTGGACACAAGTACACAACTTGAAGAGGGGTGCATTTGTAGAATCTTTCCACCCTTTCGTTCTTGATAGGAACGCAAGTTTGGAGATGGAAACATTAAAGAGTCTTTCCATTTAAAAACAAGAAAAGAAAGATAGCAAAATCCTTTTCACTGGAGGTCATCACAATTCTTCCTATGAATGCATTTTTAAGGTGTCAATCAACGAAAAACAAGCATTTGAGTACTTCTGCAGAATTATGTCAAACATGCAAAGTGCGTGAGAGGTCCAACGATGAAATTAATCACAATTGAACAACTCACCGTGATCTCGATGGGAATCCGAGTGTCAATCCGGTGCTGGTAATAGAGATCGATGCAATCGATCCCCAGCCTCCTCAAGCTGCCTTCGCAGGCAGCCCTCACGTACGCCGGATCCCCGCGAATCTCCCTCTTCCCGTCCGCCACGCTGATCCCAAATTTCGTGGCAAGCTCCACTTTCTGCCTCAACCCATCTCGTAGCGCCTCCATCAAGCAAAAAAAAAAAAAATTCAAATTAGACAAAAACCGATCGAGCAGGAACTCTAAGCACGGCGGCGTTGAAGGAGGTAGCTACCTTGCCGAGGAGGATCTCGTTGGTGTGAGGGCCGTAGATGTCAGAGGTGTCAAGGAACGTGACGCCGGAGTTGACCGCGTGGTGGATGAGGGCGATCATGTCGGCGTCGGGCTTGGGCGGGCCGTAGAAGGCCGACATGCCCATGCAGCCGAGGCCCTGGCTGGAGACCTCCAGCCCCTGCGACCCCAGCTTCATCCGCCCTATCGTCGCCGGTGCGGTCTCCTCGCTGGCCATCTCTTTGATCGCGGTTTCTACCAACCGCCTCGGCAGCAGACCACGGGTTGCGGCGGCGGTAGTGGTTGCAGTGGCTCTTTGACCTAAAACCAAATTTATAAGGGCATCTGCATACCCTTTTTTCTTTATTTTTTATTTTATTTTACTTATATCTCTCTCTCCTATTCAAATGCTTTAATATTTTTTCTTTGTTTTTTACATTATAAAAAATAAAAAAAAAATACATGTGCTTTAATCAATTTTGATTATTTTTTTATCTCTCTCCTCCTACGTATTACAATAAAAAAAACAAAATTTAAAAAATAATACATTGAAAAAAATACAAGTATTATGAAAAAAATAATAAATAAAATTAATTAAAAAATAAAATTTATATAAAATCAAAAAAATATAATAAACAAAATTGATAAACGCGCGTGGCAGATAACTTTTAGTGGCCATATTAGCTAAAAAGCCCCTTGTTTTTATTTTTTCTCATAAATCGTCTCTATTTTGTACAAATATATCCTTTGATATTTTTCTCAAAATTATTATAAATTTATATTAAAATTTAATACCTATCATTACTTCGTTAAAAATATTAACTTAAAATCTACAAAACATTCGTAATAAGTTGTAAAGTATTTTACAACTGTCCAATAAATTAAAATATTTAAAATAAAAAATAAATTTTATCCGATCGGATCAGGTCGGATCGAAATAAGCTTCTAACCCGATCCGATTCTCCATCACCCTTAAGTACAAGGATCCGTCAGCCAGTTTGCTTGCAAAAGAATCAACTCAGCGGTTTCAGGAAACCCTCTGCTCTCGACTCATGGCAACGGCGATGGTGGAGGACGCCGCGTTCGAGGACGACCAGATCTCTTCCATGACCACCGAAGACATCATCAGGGCCTCACGCCTCCTCGATAACGAGATCCGCATCCTCAAGGTCTCAAACCCTAACGCCCGATGAATCCTTCCTCCACTGCTTTTCCCTGCAATATAGGGTTTCTTTTTTGTTTCTCATTTTTTCGCCGTCTTTTTTTATGTCGTGTTTCGGTGTTGGTTGCAGGATGAGATGCAGAGGGCGAATCTGGAACTCGAGTCATTCAAGGAAAAAATCAAAGAGAACCAAGAGAAAATTAAGCTCAACAAGCAGCTGCCTTACCTCGTTGGAAACATCGTTGAGGTTAGCTTCCTTAGTATTATTTCTCTTGTATGGATTAATTTGTCTATTGATGTTCATCTTGACTCCATTAAAAAGTTTATAATCATGTGGTTACCTGAACCATGTACAAAGGTGTGCCACACAGTCCAGTTTATTTCTCTGACGTGTGTTTTTCTGTGATAAGCATGGCATTTTTTGTTGTTAGTGTATCCTTAACGAAATGTAATTGCTGCTCTATTTTGTTATTCTGAGTAAAAATTGTTTTTTTCCGCTTTTGTACTTCCCCTATATGATGCTTCTGCACATTAAGATCTTTTAGTCTAATTGCATGTGTCAGATACTCAGATTGGATTGAGCTAATAACATTATTTCTATCAGAAACCTTCATATCTATAGCTCTATTAACATTATTCTTCAAATATATATTCTAATTTGTCCATTGGGGTTAGACATATGGATGTGAAGCATGATGGATGGACGGGGAGCTAGGGAAAATAGGGAAAATATATATATATATTCTATCTTATATGAAAATCCTTTCAACAAATGAGCCATTATTCTATTTTTTTTCTTTGATTTTTGCTCTTTTCCTTTAGTTTAGCAGATGCAAATAAAAGGTAGATTAATTAATGCAAGTTGATGAGATTTCTAATCCTATATTCTTCTACAGATTTTGGAGATGAATCCAGAAGAAGAGGCAGAGGAAGATGGTGCAAATATTGATCTTGATTCTCAAAGAAAGGGAAAATGTGTTGTATTAAAAACCTCCACCCGACAAGTAAGATAGGACCTGTAACTTTTTTCTACTATTTTGTTCTTGTGCATGTGCACTATATGCCAATCGAGATTTTTCCCATGAGATTTGGCCAAGTGTATTGAAACTTATGAAAAGCTTCTGCTGGTTCTGAACTTTAACGAAATCTATATAATTGTAAAGTTTCAATCTTCTTTTTCTTCTTATTTTATATCCATGCTTCTTATGTCTCTCATCTATGGTCTATGCATAAACTTGTTACTGCTTTTTCTTTCTGCTATCATCAGTTTGTAGAAAGGAAATAATTGTGGTTATTATTTGGGCTTGGATTATACGGATTCAAGTTCGAGTTCAGTTGGTGAACCAAACTTGCCATGACCCATGGTTGTATCATTGTATGTATAAAGTACCTAATACCTATAAAATCAAATACGAACTTACATTCACAAATATAATTATACATGAGAACATTATAGTCATTCTTGTGTGTTCTGTCTATCCTCTAAAATTCTCTTATCCTTCTATTATACAGTGCTAGACAGGTAGAAATTTCAGAAGGTGTATATTAGATATATCCACACACACACAGTAGTCAGGAAATAAAGTTATAAGTTTGATTGGATGCTTCATTATTTCCTAAGTAGTCTGAACCATACAACATATATACCACTGTGAATTTATTCATTGCATGCTACTAACTGTTGTTCTCTTTCTTAAATGCTTTTTCTTTTTGAGTGGAATATGCTCCATGCTTAAATGCTTTTTCTTTTTGACAGTGTGGTTTTCGGCTTGGTCCAAAAACTGTTTCTTTGTCCTTCCCGAAGCTCCGAAATTTAATTCCAGTTTCATCAAGCTTCACTTAGTTGTAGCCAAGCTTACTGCTAGCTTAGTCTATTTACTATAATCATCTTTGGTTGTGACTGCTTGTTTCAGTTGTCAGGAAATTCATGCATCAGTTTAAATGTGTATTCGTCCTTCTTATTGACTTCATTCTTATGTCAAAAATCCTTTTTAGATAATTGATAACCTAGGGTATTTACCATTAATAACCAAGGCAACATAAAATATCATTTATAGCTAACAAGGAGAAGGAAGCAAACTGAAAGAGCTTTATAAGTTCAACTTTCCTATTAAGTGCAATCAGATGCATGAATAATAATGCAAAAAGAAGGTTCATTCTCCAAGGTCATGAATAATGCTATTGAATCTTTTATTATTTACTTGGAATTGACAGTTTTGTTATTTCTTTCAGCTGACAGAGAATGTTGCCTACTTATTCTTTTTGTTTATTTTCTTCCAGACTATTTTTCTCCCTGTTGTTGGGTTAGTTGATCCTGATAAGTTAAAGCCTGGTGATCTTGTTGGGGTCAATAAAGATAGTTACTTGATCTTGGACACTCTTCCTTCAGAATATGACTCACGAGTGAAGGCAATGGAAGTTGATGAAAAGCCAACGGAAGATTATAATGATATAGGTGGTCTTGAGAAACAGGTATCACAACTTTGTCTATGTCAATGCAAGTAACTAAGTTTCCGAATTCCAAATCCAGTCACGAGTTTGCTCTGTAGACCTTATAGATGTTGGTTCTTTTCCCACACTGATTCCTGAGTTATGTTCTGCTGGTCTAATATTAACCAAAAATATTAACAAAACAATTTGGTACTAATTGGGAAATTCTTGTCTGAATCAACTTGTTTATTTTTGAAAAAAAAATCAGATTCAAGAGCTTGTTGAAGCTATTGTTCTGCCAATGACACACAAAGACCGTTTCCAGAAATTAGGAATTCGCCCTCCTAAAGGAGTGCTTCTATATGGACCACCTGGAACTGGTAAGACATTGATGGCACGTGCTTGTGCTGCACAAACAAATGCAACTTTCTTGAAACTGGCAGGTCCTCAACTGGTTCAGGTAACATGTGGTTTCTTATTCATATTTCCTAAATTTTATTGATTTAATGCTATCTACAGCATGTTGGGTTTTTTGATGAAAATTACCTAAAAGGTTACATGAAAACAGTTTGCACTATTTGATATGGTATGTTGGTTCTTTTGATATACTTTACCTAAAAAAAAGTTTACATGAAAACAGTTTTACACTATCTGATCTACATCCAACTTGATAGGAAACATGTGAATGCTCTTTTAAATGAAAAAGGTGGCTTTTAAAACTCAAGAATTTGATTCAAATATTAGGTTAAATATAAATATTTATGCTTATAAGATGAGAAGAAATCACATATACTATTTGTACTCTTTTTTTCAGTAACTAGTTTGTTGTTGTTTGGTATTATTTCTTTTCCTAATTTTACATAACTGTTTACATTTGCAATATTGCAGTGTTGTTCTCAGCATTTCTCCAATCTTTTTTTCTCCTGCATTTGCTCTTACAGTAACTGAACCTTTTGGCATGCTAATATTTGTCTCCATCTGTATTTTTGAACTTTGGGACAAAGGTCTAACATATACTACCATCAAATTCATCTTAGCCTTTATAATAATGTGCAATAATGCAACAGCTATAAATATGATATGGTCAACTACGTTATTATGTCCATTTCGATTGTCTTGGAAGGATAGCAACCCATTTGGAATAAGAATAGGCCAGCTCCATGTGCCCTTCATTAGAGACACATAGATACCAAGTGTGATGACGCTGGTGATGTTGAAAGCGGTTGTTCGAGTGCTTGGCTGAGGTTTGGTAGCATTGGCTCATTGGGGGGAGGGGGAAGGGTGGGGGTTGTAGTTTTGACATTGTGGGTGTCAATGCCCTGATTGATGTTAGATACAATAGATATCTTTTTGAACCTACTTAGGTGTCGGATTCACTCGTTTATGGTTGAACAAGTCATACTTGTGAATTTCGATCCCTCAATGACCTCGAGCGCACTAGAAAGTGTCAACAAACAATGTAAAGGTTGACATTGTTGGGAATGCCTTCTCATCTATGGGTGTAGACTCTCATTTGATAGTTGTGTGGGCTCTTTAACCACTCACGGCTGACATTAATGAATGTAATGTTCCTGAAGTGTGACTATGCAAGTCAATTGCCTCCATAATGGGTCAATTCTAATTGGAGTTATATGCCTAAGACGATAACATTGACAAAAACCTATAGGTTTTTCTTGACACAATCCATGTGAGGCATTTAAGGATCACTGGCAATATCCAAGGGACACCATGAAAGTAATATCCCTCTTATAAGGAGTTGCAACAATAAAGCTAATAAGAAGTGTATAAGGTATATATCTTGGTTGACAATGAATGCATTTCATTTTAATCCTCTATGGACATTCTATTAGAGGAACCAAATATTAGCCTCCTTGGCTCTTCAATGCATTTCAATCCTCTACAACACCAACAACAATCACAACCAAGCCTTTATCCCACTAAGTGGATTCAACATTTTAATAGAGGAACCATATTTCGATAGCATACTTTTTGTGGTACTATTGTACAACCTAGGGACATTGTGTGAGGAAAAAGGAACTAGTATTTTGCCTGAAGACTATAATTAATGTTTTAAAGGATTGGAAGGGGGTCGGTGGGTGGGTTGGTACTCGCATGCTTAGCTTTTGGCATTGTGTCAAGTGGAAATCATGAATGTAAGAGGGCTTGATGTAGATACTTCATATCCTTAATGGGTGGATGGACATATATAGATTCTCATGTTGTTGGGGGCTTTGAAGGTCTCAGCAATGTAATCCAACATGACAAGAATTCACCTAATTATTGTTAATATAATACTTTAGGCCTTTATAGCAAAGGAGGGTTCTCTATCCTATCTACTATGACAATCGTGGTAGACCTGCATTCGTGGTGGATCTTGGGAGATGACAGTGGAATGGCTCCAAGGTGCACATGTAGCTTCATCAATGCCGCTTCAATAAGGTCATTTGAATTAAAAATAGAATGCTTAATCGATCTGATTGTATGAAGCAGGTTAGGGGCCTTATCCATGCAATATTTAGCTTGGGGTTATAATGAAGCCTCAGTAGTGGGAGGGAGCATTGCCAAAGATCTTGAAAGCTCTTGCACATGCCTTCGTCCAACAAACAAAAAGAGGGTGCTTTGCATCATCCTTCAGATGATCATTCGTGTAGTGAGGATAGATATTGAGAACTCTATAAGGGTCTATCCAGTAGCTGACAAGTTATTCCTTCATAATCAAGGTTTCAAAATGCATATGTAGTATACATTGTATATAAGGGGACATGCGGTCAATATTAAAATATTAAAAACATTTATATTCATAGTATTTATTACTTTCAAAATAACAGACATTTATAAGGGACAATCTAGTAATTAGAGAGATTTTGTTTCACATTTATAAGTTACAATCTACTCCCTAGAGAAATTTTGGGGTTTAAGTCAATTTGGTTCAATTTAAATTAATTTAAGTGAATCAGATAAGAGTTTTTTTATCTGTATAAGTAGACTTCAAATGTTATGAGCAGAATTTAAGTGGCTTATGTTGTTTAAATGGGAGACTTTTAAAAACCATTACCAAAATAGATAAATATTACATGATTTGGCCAAAATAACTCCATATTGTGCCCTTTTAGGCTTAGATAATTACTTGGCTTGATAGATTCCCCTCTTGTACATGTTGTCAAGATGCAACATGGGTACAAGTATGAAAAATGAGTTTGAGTAGTCAGACTCGTTTAAGAAAGGAAGAGCAAGTAATAGAAGACAAAAGAGGAAATAGAAGAAGTGGAGGAAAATTACCTACTACTGGGCTTTGTTAATGGATCACATCGTTTGGGGATGATACTCAGTTCGTCACATTCCCTCTTGTATTTGTTTTGACATGAAATAGGGTACGATTATAAAAATGAGTTTGAGTGGTTGGAATTGCTTTAGAAATAAAACAACGCACAAGGGAGGAAAAAGGAGGAGGCTTCAACTAGCATTATGGTGGCATGGAGGGAGAGGAATAAAGGGGATGTGGGCTTGCACACGATGACATTAAGACAAGAAGAGGAAGAGATGTTGGTTTTGATTTTGATTTTTATTTATTTATTTTAAAAAGGGGGTGGGGATGGGTGGTCTGAAAGTGGTTGTGCTTCTACTTTGATACATACCCATGTTGCATATGGAGCTCAACATAATTGTCAAGAAAGGTTTAATGTCTTATAGAATATAGGATTTTTATTTATATTCTTTTCCTTTTTGAACCATCAGCTTATTTGAGTTTCGGTTCAATCTTTAGCAACTTTATGCAGATGTTTATTGGTGATGGAGCAAAACTTGTTCGAGATGCTTTCCAGCTAGCAAAAGAGAAAGCTCCATGTATCATTTTTATTGATGAGATAGATGCTATAGGAACCAAACGTTTTGACAGGTACGGTACCTTTTTCCTTTTTCCGTTTTAGACTGCACTTATTGGGTTTAATGTTCAACAAAATATTTATTCTTCATAAAGCATGCTAATTTGAACAGAATGTAGAACATTTTTATACAATGGCATTTCTTTGAGTATGAGGTACCAAACCTATGAAGTAATTCATATCAACTTGTATGAATTAATTTAGAGAATGGCAAACTGACCAGCATAGGGGCACTACATTGTCATAATAGAACTTTCTCTGATGCACCTAAAGAGGTCCCCTTGCTAACAAGTTCATCTAAGTTAGATCTAGTAGCATGGGTCTCTACTAGGGTATTTTTTTTGTGACGAATTTAAGGTTTTAAATCTCAAGTCGTGCCTAGTGTTTTGGTCTTTGACTTGAACGATATTGATTTGGTGTCGTGCTAATGTTCCCATGTATGGTGCGGGTGGCAAATTGAAGGTGGGAGGAAAGAGATGATAAAGATAAAGATAAACAACTATATACTTAATTTCAATGTTTGCTTTCTATTTAGAATGCTACGATTTTGACATTGTCTTGTATGAAGATAAACTACAAAATAACAACAATATCTCAATTTTAGCATGCCAAGAGGTGTCAAAAGTTTGACATGAAATGATACTTGTCAACATGATTGACATGACATTGGAGATATAGTCTCGGTGCCTAGTAGTATTGAGTTTTGGTAATTTATTAGAACAATACGTTTTAACCGTTTTGCCTGATATGATACAAGATTTCAAATCATACTTTCAAGGATATTTCTAATACTATAAAGGAATCGTGCAGGTATGAGCATTTCCCCTAGCTAAAAGTGTTAGACATGTGTCAAAAACCTAGAAAAGATGAGGTGATTTGGGATCTGGTTTCCTTGAGCATAGGGAGCTAAAATTTAACTTTATTTGCCAAATAAGTGAGCTTTATTGACTTAGGATAGTTTATTTTACATGGATGCTCAATTATTTATACTATGTTTGTCAAAATTGATATTGGTACTGATTGGACAATTTTGAAAACATAAATATCAGTTGAATCAATTGTAGTGTTGGAATTGTTAACAATTGCAGTACTCTAGCAGTATATTTCTTATTAATTAGTATACTGCCAGGTATCTTTCCGTCCCACAATCACAACAAAACCCTCCTCACTCAACACAAATGACAAAACAGGTTTCCCCAGAACTTCACACCCAAAAAAGAAGTTGCTTTGTCTTCTTCCAAAGTCAAAATCTCCTTGTACTTTGTCTACTCCCCTAGATGGATCTACTTCCCCTTGTCATTGATTTCTCACATGCAATCTATCAGCACTGGCTAATAGTTCACTGGCAATGTAATTGCTTTATTATTATTATTTTTTTGTAGCAATAATTCATCAGATTATTTTTACATGAGACTGAAAAATTCTCCTTTTTAACATTTGCAGTGAAGTAAGTGGAGACAGGGAGGTTCAAAGAACTATGTTGGAATTATTAAATCAGCTTGATGGTTTTAGCAGTGATGAACGTATAAAGGTCATTATTATTTCTCAACTTAGCTTACGGAGGATTCAAGTTTACTACACCTGAGTGCATGTAACTTGATAATCTGATAATTTGAATTAGTTATCTTTAATCTCTAACACATTCAGCTTTCAACTCCATTCTTTTGTTTTATTCTATTATTCCATTAGTTTTCTACTCATATTCTTATAGACAAGATTATGCTTATCATAAGAAAAACACTCACATATACTTGTACAGTTCATGCTTTTGTTTGATCTGTGTCATTTGTTCCTGCATATACTAGCCATAGCACGAGGGTCCTTGTATGTGGACGTTCAAAAGATGGATGAAGAGTGAGGGGTAAGAGTAAATTATTCTGTTTACTTGATAGAAGGATGACAGACTTGATCCTTTCCTGCGTACTTTGGACGATATTAAAGATGATGGATATTTTGTGTAAAAGACTAAAATATCCTTGATAACTTTTGTTTTTTCCTATTATCTTCCTATGAAATCCAAAAGTTAGAGGAAGTATTGCAATTCTCACAATGCCCAAAAAGGACAAATCAATTTGAATCCTTTATGCTGCCTTCAGATCTTTAAGTGCACTGAAAGAATTTAAGCAACTCAAATTCTAGTCAAGAGCTTTTGATCTTGATCGCTAACTAGGCTGAACACCAATTAATCCATCAAAAAATATTATTGCATGCTGAATTAGGAAAGCATAACTAGTATAGCCTTTATTAAAGAAGGCTGCTGGAAAAACAACAAAGGCGATGGAATCAAAAAGGTGTTCTTCAGTCATGGCTAATGACAAAGTGGACAGAAGCAATGTCATAAACAATCTGAATCTTATGACAAACAATCTGAAATTGATTGCTCACAGAAACAATTTCATAAAACAGAATATAAGCAAAAACCTCATACTTAATGTTGGTCTGTCTGATAACAAAATTCATAGAAGTTTGATAAGACAACAAATATACATTTTTATAGATATTTGATAAGATTACCAAACACAGTGGAACTAGCACAGAACATGCAAATGCAAGCAGTACAATAGGAGCTCTCACAAACACTACTTGCTGCAATAACATTCTGTTAATGACTGTCAATGAGAGAACTATTGGATTCACTACTCACTGTGATAATATTCTGTTAACAATAGTCAATCTGTAAACCTCAGGAGCTACAAAAAACATCTTTTATCTTTGCATCATCATACGAACTATTGCAGTCACTGCTTGGCTATGATAACATTCTGTTAATTACAGTCAATTGCTAACCTTCTAGAGCTCCAAAAAACATCTTTTTCAATTGTTATGAAGACTTGTGACAATGAAATCTAAGCAAACTACTAATCTTAGCTTGAAATGCTTTGTTTGTGTTTGCTCCTCGCTACTTGGTACTGAAAAATATTTCCATGTTGCCTTCATCTCCTTGAAACTTATGGTTCTTAATTCTTCACTCTGGTATATGAGAATAATTGGAAGATGATTTTATTTTCATATTGTTGAGTTAGCTGGATAAGAGATACAGCATTGCATATTTTTGTTTTCTTAAATTTGGGAAAAGAAACAATGAGATACCCAATTTTTTACTTGTGGTTCTCTCCCTAATTGTGTGAACTTGTCTGTTTAATAGGTGATAGCTGCAACTAATCGTGCCGACATTCTTGATCCTGCTCTTATGCGTTCTGGACGTCTGGATCGTAAAATAGAGTTTCCTCATCCAACTGAAGAGGCAAGAGCTCGAATATTGCAGGTAACATGAAATACTTGTATATCAAGAAATTTCTCTTTTTCTCCTTTGAAAAAGCAGTCATCATCAGTACGGCTCCAGTCCGCGCAAGATCCCCACTAGAATCAGTTTTACAATCTTATTCTTGCATAGCATAGCCAAAAATGAGGGGGAAAAATCATGCTGCTTAAGCAAGGTTATCTCATCTGGTAATAACCTGAGATGGTTTATTCCCTGCTGACTATGTGTGAAATTTAGATCCATTCGAGGAAAATGAATGTGCACCCTGATGTGAACTTTGAAGAGCTGGCAAGATCAACAGATGATTTTAATGGAGCACAACTTAAAGCAGTTTGTGTTGAAGCTGGCATGCTCGCCTTGCGTCGTGATGCAACTGAGGTTCTCTTCTGTGCTTTCCTTATATCACCCTTAATTTCCATTGTTAACAACTTAATACTGGATTTTAATTCTTGCCCACTGTTTACAACTCTTCTAGTATAAACTTTTAGAGCACTGATAACTATATTCCATATACTGGTAAAAAAACAAGTTTGATACCTCCTGAAGTTTTCTCCTGCTTTAGTGTTCTTCAAGTTGTTTCAAAAAAAAAAATGATAAATCTCAGTGTCTCATTCAATCCCTGGGGGTGGCCTGCTTTAGTGTTCTTCAAGCTTGAATTGTTTCAGTTTGGTGTATAAAGTTGTCAAATGTTATCAAAATTTTGGCTTTGATGAGATTAAATTTCTATATAATTTTAGGGGCCAAATCTAAACATTCTGGATCCAAATTCATGTGCTTTTTATAATTTTAACAATTGAAACTTAAGGACCCATATTGTAACTTTTATTAATTCTCAAGGGATCAAACTGGTATTTCTCTATAATGAACCCATTGATGTTGTACAATAGATGCTGTTTTACTGTGTAATCCTTGACACTAGGAAATACTGTGCATGCCTTTATGATCTAGTTGGCACTGCATACATCTAGATTGCCTTGAACTGGGCCATCAGGCAATCACAAAGTGGTTGAATATTCACTTTCTTATTTGGCTCAGTATATGGTCAATGAACAAAGCTATGATAGTTAACTAATGCTAGTTTTGGCTCAGGTGACGCATGAAGATTTCAACGAAGGGATAATCCAAGTTCAAGCAAAGAAGAAATCTAGCTTAAATTATTACGCTTAGTGCACCTTCAAGGCTGTGGTAGCTCAAGCCCATCGTTCCGTTGTTTTAGATGCTATATTTATCAGGTCCTGTGCCTCATGACTGTGGAACTGGGGATCATGAGACATGAATTATCTGAAGTGGTCATGAAATCGCTAGTGTACTTTCTCTTCTGTTCAGTGTGCAGCATTCTACCTAACTTCGTAGCAATCTTTCTTTTGTTTTAGAACTCGGAGACCAAAAAAAACACATTTAATATAAGACACGTGTTATGCTATAAATGTTATTCAACATGAAACGTGATTGTCACATGTGATGTTATTGATGCATCCACCGATGGTCCTGATCGCGACAAGGACGGACATAGGATGCCAAATTATTTTAACATCTCCAGTGTCACCAGCTCCAAATTACTTCCAAGAAAACCTCAATCACAAGAAGCCAAATCTCTTTGTTTTCGTGCTGTTCAAGTTGAGAAAAAAAAGTGCGATTCAAGGGCCCTACATCTATCTATTCGGTGCTGGATCTTTCTGCGTTAATATTCATCATGATCGATTGTCATCCCTCGTCAAGACAAACGCTCGAGTGCAACATTCCTCAAGTCAGCCATCGTAACCTCCTACATGATCTCAATAACATTGCTTTCAACGTTATCCCTCAAAGTTATAAATAGAAGTGTATCCTTCTCTACTTCGCATATATTATTCTTCAATTTTGCCTCTGAAAGTGTTTCTTTCTCTAAACTCCGTTGGAAGAACATTTCGTGGATAGCCGTTGCCAAACCTCTTATGATTTACGTTATCATGCATTTAACAGCAGTATCTCCGCTCCACTCAAGTACTTGTAGGTCTTCGTCGCTCGAGGTTCTCATCGCCGTTCCCAATGCCGCGTGGTTACTTCTCGCCGCCTCTGTGATCGTCTTTCCTCCTTCCCACCTACTACGGAACATGTTCACCCGGAGGGCCTCGCGGGAGCGGCGGCCAGCGGCGTCGACGCCCGTCTTCCTCAACGTCTACGACCTCTCCCCCCTCAACGGCTACGCCTACTGGCTCGGCCTTGGAGTATATCACTCCGGCGTCCAAGGTGGGATCGAACCGTCGTCCCTTCTTCTCCTCTGTTCCTTCATCTCCGATTGATTGTCAGCGTGATAAGGGTCTTTGTTTTTGCGTAGTGCACGGGGTGGAGTACGCCTATGGGGCACACGAGCACGCCGCGACAGGGATCTTTGATGGGGAGCCGCGGCGTTGCCCGGGGATCTTTTCCGGAAGGCGATCCTCATCGGGCGCACCGATATGGGGCCGCGCGAGGTGCGGGCGCTCGTGGAGGACATGGCAGCAGAATACTCCGGCATCGCCTACAACCTAATCTCTAAGAATTGCAACCACTTCTGCGACGACGCCTGTTTCCGCCTCACCGGCAAACCCATCCCCAAGTGGGTCAACCGTCTAGCCAAAATAGGTACCGGACGTCGCCCCCTTACGCTTTCCCTTTCCCTTTCCCCTCCAAGAATGATTTTTCCGCACTAGGGTTCCTATGCAAGTGCGTGCTTCCCGCCAGAATGGCGGAGGTGCGGAAGCGCGGGGCGGGCAATGAGCATGGCATCCTGCACGCCGACATTTGGCGGCCGAGGAGCAACTCCGCCAGATTCCCTCCGGCGATCACCGCGACGCTCCGCCGCAACATCTGGCGAAGGAGGCTCAGGCGCTCCGCCTCTCTGTCCTCCGCCGTAGGTGAAAGTTCCTCGTCAGCCGCGTAAACACCGCCGGCGGCGATTTTTTCTTCTCCATCTTCGGAGAATCGCACCACCGTATATTAAAATCTCCGTTACGCCTTAACTGCAGCATCAAGCGGGGACGGCAGACGGCGGTTCTTAAAAACGATCGAGTTCAATTTGGGGTAGAAATTAGATCAATGAGATCTCTATTTCCCAACATCATCACTGATATAGACACAACAATTGATCTAACTTATGAAACATTTTATTCTACCAATCTTGGCAATGAAAGTTCAACATCATCCTCAGGGCATCCAAATTCCAAAGTAAAATTGAACTAGAACAACTTCTATGATCACCTAAAAATATAACTACAACAACTACTATCATCACCTAAAAATTGTACTAGAACAACTATTTACATCACCTATCTAATTGTTTCCTCAATTTCCTACTGAAAAATAGAGGAAATCCTGGACACAAACTAAGGTTAATCTTCACCTGATAAATTATTTCAGCAACCAAAGTCTTCTCCCAAGCAAGACCTCATATTTCTACTTCAACAGCTCTGGCATGTAGCAGATTCATGAACTACAGTATCTGTGTTCATCGATCTTCCAGAAAAGCTGGCTTCTTTAACAATGAACTCGGAAAGGGGAGCGAGCTCGGCGAGGGGGAGAAGAAGAACCCCGTTCCGGAGTAAAGACCACTAAAATCCAGAAACCCTAACTCGATTGGGACCGTTGCGCTAGGAGCCAAGGGCGGGACAGTCTGCGGGATCAACTCCTCGCCGCGCTTCAGGATCCTCACTTCCTCCATGTCGAGGAACCGCCGAGGCCTGGCAAGGCCCATCTCCTCGGGCTGCGAAACCTTAGGGTTGGCCTTCGACTTGGCTTGCGAAGGGGGCCGAGGAGGGGGCTTCCCGCCACGCTTCCTGGGAGGACTCGGCTGCTTCTTGCTCTTCTTCTTACAGTCAGGTCTCCCCGGCGGAGGAAGAGGCCGGCATGGGTGGTCTTGCTGACGCATCTGCTCGCGGAAGCAATTCTGAGATCGAAGCACGGCCACGTTCATCGGAAGTTGCCCTAACTCGCCTCGTCGCCGCTTCAATTGATTGTGCAAGTTCGACGACGCCGACAAGTGTTTATATAGTAAGGCGGTGGCGCATCAAGTTGGCGTGCTTCATGAATCGGACGGTGAACATCCGGGTCACGCGTTTGTCACGTGGGCGGCTGGCTCACCGACCCTCGCATGCTTCCGGGCCAAGTAACCAGAAAAAAGTACGGTTCGGGATTTAAAAATAATAATAAATAAATAAATATTGCATGCATTTATCACGAGACTACTTTTAATCTTTTAATTATAGTAAAAATATATAATTAAAGAAAGTATTTTTTTTATTGAATTGTTAAAATAATATTTCTTTTTAATTTGTTATTAAAGGCGGTTCACTTGCATCGAAGTGAGTCTTTCAAATAATATTTCCTAAGCTTAATATTTATTATTCTATAAATCCTTTAAATAATTTTTTATTCTAGCTTAAATGGCAATTGAAGTGAAAAATAGAATAATAAATATAATTATTTTAATAAAATAATTTGTTAAGTTAATAAAATAATTTATTAAAATAATTATTTTAATTAAATAATTTATTAAATTAATAAATATAATTCTTTGTTTTTATTTAAAAAAATTTATGTAATTAATAAATATAATTACTAAATAAATATTTTATTTTTTAAAATATAATTCTTTTATGTAATTCTTTGATTTTATTTTTTATTTAATTAATAAATATAATTCTTTGAATTATTTAAAATAATTTATATAAAATAATTTATTTTATATAATTCTTTATTTAAAATAAAATAATTTATTAAATTAATAAATATAATTTATTAATTTTATTTTTTTAAATTTTAAAATAAATAATCTTTTTTAAATTTATTAATATAATTAAAATTTATTGAATTAATTAACTCAGTTTCAATTAAATTTTATAATATATTTCAATTAACTCAGTTTCAAAATCAAAGAATAATTCTAGAAAAAATTTTGTTAACATCTGGAATCGTAAAAAATTTTAGACTGTCAAGATAATCACATACCTAGGTTATAATTAATTTGTTGATGTGATGGTGATACTGCATTATTTGGAAATCGATTATCACCTGAATCAAATAAGGTTATTGTTGATAACATTGGATAGATAACCAAGATTATCAATGATAACTCTCAATTAAATGCCCCTTAAAGAATTTTTCATATACATTTAGTTGTTTAATTGTTAGTTGAAACTAGAGGGGTTGAATAAAAGCTTTTGAAAATTTCTTTCTTTCTCGTCTGTAATGAGTTAGTAGGTAGACTCAAACTCAAAACAAGAATAAGAAAAGGAAAGATAAAATCACACAAGGATTTGTATAATTCAAAACCCCCTATGGCTACTTTGCCACCTATCATCCTTAAGGAGGATTACTTACTCCCAAAATCATCTCTATTTTTATCATTTTTGAAATTCTTTTATAGTAGAGAAATCTCTTACAAATTTATTCAAATACAATACCACAAGCAAATACACATAAAATAAAAAATACATTGCAAATGAAAACTTACAAGAATGGAACTCTTTTATTTTGCTTACTTGTCATTTGCTTTTCTAGGCTGAATGAAGGCTCTAAAACACACTTTAGAATTTTGGGAAAGTCTCTACTGAATTAACCATTATAAGCTTGACACGGGTCTGTTTGAATATAATTAAAATTTCACATTGAAAATATATAGAAAAGATCTTGGAATTATAAGATGAAAAATATCTCATTAGTACAAGACCTTTTGGGTAAAATTCAAAAAACAAAAATCATAAGGGCGTGGGTCCAAAGTAGACAATATCATACCGTTGTGAAGATATATATAGATTTCATCGTAGCTAATAGTGGTATCAGAGCGGGTCCATTGGGATCTGTACCAATAAGAGATTCATTGGGACCGTTAAGAAAGAGCTCTCAGTGGTGTTTGAGAGGTAGATTGTTGGAATACAATCAAAGTCCCACATTAGAAATATATGAAAAAGATCTTGAGATTATAAGATAGAAAAAATCTCATTAGTATGAGGCCTTTTGGGTAAAATATCATCTATTGTTGTGGAGATATATATAGATTCCATTATAGCTAACAGGGTCTAGAGGCCTTTTGGATAAAATATCGTACCATTGTATAGATATATATGGATTCCATCCCTAACAGGGTCGGGAATTGAATAAAAATATTCTATTCATTTTGATTTTTTATTAATTAAATGTTTAAATCTCAATTTTATATTTTTGACTCTGAATCTATGTCATGCAAATGTTGGGTTGCAAGGGTGCAAACATAGTTCCACATCTAAAACACATGGAAAAGATCATGGATTTAAAAGGATGTAAAGTATCTCCATTGGATGAGACCTTTTGGGTTGAGCCTAAAAACAAAACCATGAGGGCTTAGGTTCAAAGTGGACAATATCATGCCATTGTGGAGATATTTTGATTCCATCGGTACTAACAAGTGGTATCAGAGCGAGGCTGCTCTTCACCGGACTAACCACTAGATGAGTTGAACCTTAAATAAAGAAAGTGAGTACTCCCGTGTTTGAATCAAGAGGACCAGATACTAGGTATGAAGTCCTAATAAATTGGGTGGACCGAGGGGTAGAAAATCCTAGTTGTGGTTAGGCAGGAAGTCGTAGTAGGTCGAGTGGACCGAGAGGCAGAAAGTCCTGGTGGGTCGAGAATTCAGACATCAAAAACAACGTTTATTTGAATCAAGTGGACCAGATACCAGGCAGGAAGTCCTAGTAAGTCGGGTGGACCGAGGGGTAGAAAGTTCTAGTTGCGACTAGGTAGGAAGTCCTAGTAGGTCGGGTGGACCGAGGGGCAAAAAATCCTGGTGGGTCGAGGATTCAAACATCAAAAATGATGTTTGAGGGGGGCTTGTGGTCCTTTATTTGAAAGGGAATTGTTGGATTGCAAGAGTGCAAACATAGTCTCACATCTAAAACACATGGAAAAGATCATATGTTTAAAAGGATGAAAAATATCTTGATTGGATGAAAAATATCTTGATTGGATGAGACCTTTTGGGTTGAGCCCAAGAACAAAAGTTCTATATTTTGCTATATAGAACATGCTATGCAAATTAACAATTATCTTTGGGAAGAGTACTGAAGTTGTTACTATTCATAAGTAAGGATGATTAAAAGTTCGGTTAAATCCAACAAATCGATTGAATTTAAAAATTTAATTTGATTTCTTAAATAAATGAATTAATCAAAATAAAAAGAATAATAAGTAAATTTGTAAGTAAGTGAATAAATTCCTAACTAATTAATAAATCTTTCATAATACTTAAAAAAAAATTAATGATTTTAATTAATTTGGTGGTTTTTCACTGAATTAATCGATATTTTATCAATTCAATTTACTCAATTTTTAATTGAAAATTTGATCGGTTCAGTAAGTTTAAAAAAATTCAGTTCAATTTGATTTGATTCAATTTTGATTAATTCCATTGGATCCGATTCGATTTGATTAAAATTGATTAAATTATTAAGGACTTCAATATAGCGTTTCACTTGCCAATTAAGTAAGTCTTTCTCTTGTCTCTTTCGTAAGCATAATATTTATTATTCCATAAATTTTATATGGTGCTTCTTCTCTTTTCCTTCAAAATTTTTTTAATGCATGCTAGCTATAATTATGAAAGAGTAATTAATAGCTAACGTTAAATTCCAATTGAAGGGGAAATAGAGTAATAAATAAGACTTGATAAAGTTTTAAAAGATATCTAATATTCAATGGAAAAGCAATAGGAGGGAAAAAATGGAAATTTTGTGTCTTACTGAGTTATATAGAACACGCTGTGCAAAATAATTAAATCTTTGGGAAGAGCACTGAAGTTGTTATTATTCATAAGAACATTATTACTTAGCTAAACTTGTTATATGAGAAAATATAATTTAATTACTTGAATTTTAAAATATTTAAAGAGTAAAATGTAACTTTATAATTTTGATTGATACTATGTGCTAGGAAAAAAATTTAACTTTGTAACTAATATATTTTATGATACGACAGAAGTCTAAAATTGTCACATGATCTTAAATTTGGAACGATGTGGAACTATTAGGCAAGATCAAGAAAGATTAGATAAAACTTAACTACCATCAATCAATTGGAATACACCTTCAATTGGATGACTCTAAATTAGTCGATTGTTCAATTAACTCGATTGTGAATGAAATTAAATAGTATGTTCTTCGATTACTTAGTCACCTAACTACTAATTGACTGAAAACCACTTTCTATCGATTGAATCGTCGATCACAACCATTCTAATGGTCGAGTCTTCCCTTAAGTTGAAGACTACCCTCTTCTAAATATAAGTTTCTTCATCCTAATGGTCATGTCTTCCCATAAGTTGAAGACTAACCTCTCCCGAGTATAAATTTCTTAATTCTTAATTCACCTAAGAGTTTTACCATACAACTACATCCTCAGGAGGTCTTTTCTTGTCAAGTTATTTATCCTTCCAATGTATCAAATTCTTAATTTACTCCATATGTTATCCTTCACTTTTCACCTATGCCTTGTTTGGTTCAACTACACCTGGATGACGTCAATGTCTCTTATCCTAAAGTCCCTTGAATATCTCAAACCATCCTTCTTAGATCTATAACAGGCGTTGAGCAGTCAAACTAATCTCCTGTTGTAAAATTTGGTTTCCTTCTGAGGTGAAATATGTAGTAATGGCTTCCAGTAGCTCTTTCCGCGACGCCGAAAAGACTCGGACTCAAGCGTGTTCGGGTTTTCGTGCTCGAGCAGTATAGTGCAGTACTTGTACGCGATGATACTCGGACGAGTCGGAGCAGTACTCGGAGATGCTCGGACGAGGGAGAAGAGTACTCGGCGGTACTTGGCTAAGTTGGTGCAGAACTCGACGATGCTCGGACGAAGCAGAAGAGTACTCGACGGTACTCGGCTGAGTTGGTGCAGTACTTGGAGATGCTCGGACGAGGCAGAAGAGTACTTGGCGGTACTTGACCGAGTTGTGCAGAACTTGACGATGCTCGGACGAAAGCAGAAGAGTACTCGACGGTACTCGGACAAGTTGGAGCTGTACTGGGCCAAGTCGGAGCAATACTTGGACAAGGAAGAGAAGTACTCGACGTTACTCGAAGAAGTGCTCAGCAATACTCGGATGATTCGGAGCACTACTCGATGTCGAGGCTTGTGGTTTCCACAGTGTCCTTAAAACAAATTCGTCCCCTCTTAAGTGCTTTCGAAGGTGATGGACCACTGTTTC